>NW_022103946.1:424623-443213 GCF_000313985.2 Echinops telfairi
ATGTATAGATGTGTTTTATACAATTGATCTATGTATTGTGATGAATTGTATGAGCCCCAATAAATTGATTAAAAAAACAAAAACAAAAAAAAACAAAAAAACAAAAAAAAGAGTGATCAAGAGATATCTAAAAACACACTTGCTGTTGAGTCAATGTCAATTCATGGTGACCCCATGTGTGCAATAGCAGAACTTTGTTCCATAGGGTCTTCAATGGCTAATTTTTCTGAAGTAGATAGGTCCTGCTTCTAAAGTGACTCTGTGTGAACTTGAAACGTGAACCTTTCCATTAGCAGCCAAATGTTCTACTCTAATATCTACCTTCACCCAAAGTATACACATTTCTTTTACAAGAGAAGTGCCGCTGAATAAGGATGACATTAAAGTGTCAGGAGGCCTGGAGTTTATGCTGACCTCTGTCATTATCTTGCCTTATGATTCAAACCAATAGTTCTCAAGTAGGGGCTATTTTACCCTCACCTCCTCCCTTATAGTACATTTGGCAACCCTTGAGTTAACTCTATGCCAGTGGGTTTGGTTAGGGGTTTTTGAGACATTTTTACTTAGTAGCCTGATGCGAGCATGCGCATGTGTATGTGTGGAGATGATGGGGGGGGGGTGGCTGGGCATTCTACCAACATATAGATGGCAGAAGCCAGAGAGGCTACTATACAGCCTCTAATATGCTAGGCATCCTACCCCTCCACATCCCAATCCCCATGGCAAGGAGCTATCCAACTCATTATGGCCACTGTGCCAAGAAATCCCTTTCTTTCTCAGACTTTCCATGTCTTCATCTGTAAAGCATGTTAATTACGTCTAATGACTCTCTTCACCAATAAGCTCAAAGATAGAATGAACAGCATTCATGGAAGTGTACCTACCAAAGCATTCAATGCAGGTCAGAGCACTTTATAAAGCGCCTTTCTTTCAACCCATTTCATTAGAAGCTGATGTAGAGACAGGTTAAATGACTTGCTTGAGAAAAGCTGGCAAAGGAATACAATGCTGGTCTCCAGAGCCCCCCCATCAACTGGACTGTCAATTTCATCACACTGCTGCCAAGAGGGGATGTGACATTGTAAGAAATGCCTGGCTGGAAATATGTGCTTAAGATTTGGTCACAGACTAGAACAAAATCTGTTTTACCCTTTGATCTATAGAGGTTGGGGAAAGTTTTTCTTCTTTTTTTTGGACTTGCCTTCAGAGACCTCAGGCACTTGAGTTCATCAAACAGTCCATCTGAGTTTTCCCCCTATGTTGCTAACTCAAGTGATTCTCTATAAATCCCAGGTCATAACACCATTAAATAATTGATTGCATGGATCTGTCTTTTGAGTTTTACAGATCAGTATCAAAACTTTCATGTCCCATGGAGATGTCTTAAGGAAAATGATACCATTGAGTAGTATATTTTATTCATATAGTACTGATCTGATTAATAGCTTCTTATGAAAGATAATCATATTTATAGAATTCTATAGATTATTGTCACTTTAAGAGCACATCCAAGGACATGAATCCAACTTCACTGGGCTACCCCGCTATCCCATGCAAAGTTGATTGAAGACGCAATTGACAGTGCTCAGCTGTTCAAAATATGTTTTCACTGTGTATTTATGTTTCTGTCTTGAAAAGTAGATGTAAAGGTTTTAGTTCAGATGACAGTACCATATCCAATTAACCAAGTTTCTATGATGGCTTTACAGGGCGCATAGGCTACTAACAACCATTTCTGTATTAGAGCTGAATTATGCTCATCGGAGGATACCCACCTTCATTGCCATGAAGTCAATTTCAATGCCAAGAGACTCTCTAAGACAGAATAGAACTACCCTATAGTATTTCCTAGGCTATAAATCTTTAGAGAGTTCTTTATTCTGCCTAGCAACTAGTGGTTTCAAACCACCAACCCTTTGGTTAGCAGCTGAGTGCTTAACCATTGTACTACCAAATCTCCTCCCGTCAAAGGGCAGAGTGGTGAAAAAGGGTCGACTGTGTTTTCTAATTGTCCCATGAGCTGTGACATATTTATTTCCACCCAGCAGTAACTCATTATTTGACAAAAGTCTCACTGGGACAGGTAGCGGAAGACCATCACTTTATCTCTTCTGCCTGGTTTATCTATTTATGTACTTACCTAGTGGTTAATCTGAGATGCTGTGAAAACCAAAAGCTGAAACAAGCTTTTTCTGTCTCAACACCTTTAATGAGTGAGAGAAGCCCATTTTCTATCAATTAAATTCCTAATTAGATAGACAGCAGACAGGGCTATGTCTCTGAGAAGCGTGATTCCAAGTCACCAAGGAAGTGAATAAGAGCCAATCAATACAAATATCCTCTGATAAGCAGCCATACAGCATATCCTCCTGTTCAATTTGCTTGCTCATCTGCCTGATGAAGATAGGCCATGGAGGGGGCAGCCTGTTGGACTCATGGTTCTCTCTCAAAACCACTACATTCCCCAGTGAAAGACTAATGTTTGCCCAAGGGGAAAGTTAAAATTCAAATGGTACGGAGTTTCTATCAAGAATTACTCCAAGTGAAATTAAGAATTGACTAACTTCTAAATTATAATCATATTTGGCACACAAAGTGCTGACTTTGACCAAAAAAAAGGAGCATGTGTGTTGTGCAAATGCTTCAAAGGCATGTAAAGCAGAGGAAAAGCTATATTTTGGAACAACATTATCGTGGTAATGATTGTTTTGGAAGAATTAAGACTAAAGTTGCCAAGAGTCAAAACTGACTTAATGGCAGTGAGTTGAGTTTAGTTGTTAGTCTCAAGTAGTTGGAAATTAAAGATGTCCCAAATGTCCAACTCTTTCAAGACGTTATTGTGCTTCACTCTCCTCCCCTCCCCCCTTGGATGTTGTTGCTGGTATTGCTAGGTGCCATTGAGTTGGTTCTGACCCTTAGTGATCCTCTGCACAACAGAACAAACCATTGCCGGGTCCTGCACCATCCTCACAATTGCTACTACTCTCAGACCCACTGTTGTCGCCGTTGTGTCGATCCATCTCGTTGAGGGCCTTCCTCTTTTTCTCTGCCCCTCTACGTTACTGAGCAGGATGTCCTTCTCCAGGGACATGTCTCTCCTGACGACATGTCCAAATTGCGTGAGATGAAATCTCGCCATCCTTGCCTCCAAGGAGCACCCTGGAAGTACTTCTTCCAACATCTATTTGTCCGTTGGCAGTCCATGGTACTTTCAATATTCTTTGCCCGTACCACAATTCAAATGCATCGATTCGTCTTCAGTCACTGTCCCTTGGTACTCCCTTAGGTCCCTGGGTTCCGTGATTCCCTGTAACTGCTCACAGAAACTCGCAAAACTTTAAGAAATGTCTCCCAGGGTGGTGATTGCTGTTCAGTCCCAAATCTGAAGGTCAGACCGAGGTGAGCCAAGTGCAGGGTCCTGAGCCAGAAGCCAAAAATGACTGAAAGTCAAAGCAAGGCTTCTTCCTTCTGTCAAAGCTGTCATATTTGTTTGTTCTTTTGGGAGTCTTAATATGGGGGGTGGGAGACTTCAAAGAGTTCCTGTTAAAGTTCCATTATCTTGAATTTTTCCACAAACATTTTGGAGTCCCTTTGTATAGTTGCATGGGATGCACATAGGTTTTCATCTTCAAACCGTTGTATGGGCAGTGGAATTTTAGTACTCTGCCTCTTTCCCTTCTCTGTATCCTTTGAAGCTGTGGCTCACCTTCTCTTAAATTGTCTCGATTGCCAGGCCTTTCTAGTTCCCAGCTTCGCGGGGTTTTTTTTTCAGTCCTTATAGCATACTTGTCTTGCCTTTCCTAAGACATAGCAAGTCGTAGGTTCCTTTCTCTATTGTGTCTTCCTCAGCAATTAAATTCTCTCACCTTACAGCTTCAGCTACTTCTACTAATAGTGGCCTATACTTCATGCCACTTTATATAAACAATACATACATCTACACCAGCTCTTCTGTTCAATGTGATAAACACGACGTTTTCCTATCACCATAGCCCTGTGAGCAACATCTTACTTGGGAAAACCTACCAAAGGATTAAAGAATTCTAGTCTCCTGAGTCCCCAATCAACTAGACTGTCACCCTTATCATACTACTTCCAAGAGGTTATGGACCACTATAAGAAAATGCCTGCATGGCAAATTTGGCTTAGGTTTGCATTATGAACTAAAATGACTTCTTGTATTACTGTTTTGTATGTATAACCTAATGGGAACTTCCCTCCGAACAAACCTGGTTTGACTTCAGAGACCTCATGCATTTGAATTTATCAATAAGACCATTGATACATATTTTTTCATGTTGCCAACTCCAACCTTTCTCTAGGGATCCCAAGCCATAGAATATATTTCTTGTTCTACAGCAGCGGTTCTCAACTTGTGGGTCAAATGACCCTTTCACAGGGATCTCCTGATTCATAACAGTAACAAAATTACAGTTATGAAGTAGCAATGAAACTGATTTTATGTTTGGGGAGGGGGCTTACCACATGAGGAGCTGTATTAAAGGGCCGGGGCATTAGGAAGGTTGAGAACCACTGTTCTACAGAGAACTATGAAGCCAAGGCTGTTGTCCATTGCTCTGTAACACACAATTGCCCATCTGGGTTGCCCACATCCAAGAGGGAACAGTAATCATCAGAAGAGCAGCTCTGCTTGAAGTGTTTATCTTCCACTAGGCTGAGTATTACAGTTTCCATCATACAGATGGAAAATCAATCAGAAAGCTCTCCCGTAACTTGTCCAAAGTTATATTGAAATTGGCAAAATCAGGATCCAACCTCAGCAATAAATATAAGATCTAGTCTCCTGACACAAAGGTAAAAAAGACAGTTCATCTCTCTTGCTACCTGCTGTGCTTACCTGTTTATTTGGAATTCCTACCAGTAAAACGCCAAGTTGGAATTCACGTTCAAAAACAAAGTCAGGTCTAATTTCCTAGTCTCAAAAATTTTGAGTAAAACAGTGTCTATTTCTGGGCTACAGCTTCTTCTCTGTAACTTGACATGATACAACCTTCCTTCTCTGTAATTTGACATCATACTACCTTACTTACCTGTTGAGGTGAAAATGAAATCAGACCATGCTGGTAAATTTTGAGCACATTACCTGGTATGGACTTCTATGAAAATCAGCATAGTGACTTCATTCCATACTCTGAATCCCCAAGTTCTTGGTCCCTCACAGGGGTGGGGTCTGTACTACACAAGTGGGTCGCTTTCAAGAACAGAAATATATTTTCTCACCGTTTTGGAGGTTAAAAATACAAGTTAAGTGTTCAGCTATTTTGATTCCTTCTTCCTTGTCAGTAGTCCTGGTTCCCGGGTCCTTATTGGTGTTCCCATGTCCTGTGTTCCGCAGTATGTGCCTACCTGTCTCAGTGTTTGTTATTGTGGTTAGGCGCTGGCAAGTTACTTTCTACCCATAGCAACTTGATGGACAACAGAAGGAAACACTGCCCAATCCAGAAGCATCCTCACAATTGTTAGGCTGGGCCACATTGAAGAAAGCGACATATGTGTGCTACCAAAAGAGTAGCTGTACATGTGCATCACATGTATAATGCATATCTGTCATAGGTATCAGGCCAATGATACACTTTGATTTAGCAGTGTTTCACTTTGCCAAGTTTTCTTTATAGTGCCATACTTACTTCAAAATTGACAACAATGATTTTTCCTCTTGATTCTTTCTGGTACTTAGAACTGTAGGGTTGCAGTGTTAATTAAAGAAAATTGTCTAAATGTGGGGAAAAAAGAGTTACACTCTAGGAAACCCTCCGGGGTGGTTCTATCCCGTCGCATAGGGTCACTATGCCTCGGCGAGGACTCAAGGACAGTGCGAGTTTTCAGCAGGCTTAGAATGGGACAAGACACTTTCTGCGTGAGGAGACCCTCTGAAATAGTTTATTGTGCCAGCCTGGCCGATAAATACAAGTGGGATTAACTGAAGGGTGGAGAGATAAATGGCTCAGTGAGCCTTGCCTTTCTTGTCTCTCGCTTTGTGATCATCGGACCAGTGTGCGGCTGCCTTGCTTGTCCTGTGCCTCAATTTAAAGGCTACACTACCTGTGGGACGCCTAGCCTGTGGACTGTGTCGCTGTAAGTTGAGGTCCCTTTAAGACATCGCTGGAGCTGGGCACTGGCAGTTGTTGACCTG
The DNA here is from genome assembly GCF_000313985.2 of Echinops telfairi. Taxonomy (NCBI): domain Eukaryota; kingdom Metazoa; phylum Chordata; class Mammalia; order Afrosoricida; family Tenrecidae; genus Echinops; species Echinops telfairi. Next base: position 430,778 of record NW_022103946.1, read on the forward strand.
GCTGGCAGTTGGTGACCTGCCTTCTGATTGGCTGCTGTGCTGACAGAGCCTAGCTCGCTCTATAAATAGAGGAAGATCTGGCAGCAGACTGGATTGGAAGGACTGCTAGTCTCTCACATTGAATTGAGCCATTTGTAGTGCTTTAAAATTTAACTGTTTCTTTCTTGTATTATATATTTAACTGTATATGATTTAACAGTTCATTCCTTGTTATATATCTAATTATCTTTATAAATAAATATATTAAATTATCAGCAATTTGGTTTTATCTCTCTAGAGAAGTATGACAAGATTGCTGAGGTCTAGCATTCTTCAGCCTAGCCTCCTGGCATAAACTGGGAAATCTTGAGTGACATGAGGCAAAAATCCCATCTTGGTCAAAATATACGGCTCATCAAGCAAATAAGCTATCATGCTCTTTCAGAAACAACACTGACATTTTATTAAGCATATAAGATACTTCCTCAGGTCATTTCAAGGAAATATAATGTAAATGCTAATAAATTAATATGTAGCCCTAAGAAATTCATATGACTTTTGGTGAAGAACAATAAAAAATGGTCTAGAACATTATCCCTTATAATAAATGCAATCATTCAGTAAATGAAAATATTACTTTCATTGTAAAGGCAGTCTGGGGGATAATCAGTCAATCATATAATAATAAAGAATGTAATAAAATTGCTATATATTCATTTAAAGAAGAATCTTGGATCAAAATGTTTACTTTCGGAAAGGCCATCTCTTGCAATATGAATTTTTGAGGCCTGCATTGAGAGACATTCTAACTTGGTAGAAATGTATGTACTGCCAGGAAAGTAATGTATATACTCGAGTATAAGCTGACCCGAATATCAGCCAAGGAACCTAATTTTACCACAAAAACCTGCTGAAAACTCGGCTTATAAAGAGTATGTACGGTATTTTATAAGAAAATGACCATCTCTTATTTAAGGAGGAGTGATCCAATAACCAGCAGTTTAGTGGGGTGATACAAAGAGGTGACAACTTGAGATATTTCTGAGTTTCTTAAGAAAGATGACAGTTGTGGTGGATAGGTGCTAAAACAGCCTGCAGTGATCCTGCCTCCATGCATTTCTGTTGGAATCTATTTGACAGCAGTGGGTTTGGGTACTCACCTCCCTTTAGGTGTGGATTGGATTTTTGACTTACTTTAACCAATAGAATGTGGCAAAGGTGATGGGATGCCATGTCCATAATTGTGTTACAGAAGATTTTAATGTCTCTCATGCTAACAGACAGCTTTCTCCCTTTCTGACTTTAATAAAGCTGGCAACCAAGTTGTAAGCTGCTTCATGAAAAGGCAGACATGGCAAGGAATTGAGGGAGGGTTTTCGCCAACAGCTAGTAAGGCCTTGGAGCTGCAGTCCAAAAGAAATGGAATCTTGCCCAAAATCTCCTTCAATTGAGTCTCAGATAAAATGCTCGCCCTGACCAACACCTTGATTGCAGCCTCATTCAAGACTCTGAAGCAGAAGACCCAATTAAGTCTTGCCCAGAGTGCGATGTAACAACGATGAAAAATACAACTTTCCTCTAGTTCCTAAATGTTTCCTCCCCGCTCCCACTATCATGACATGAATTCTATCTTGCAAGTCTGGCTAGACCAGAGGATGTACACTGGTACAGATGATAGGAACTGGAAATACAGGGAATCCAGGGCGGATGATCCCTACAGGACCAGTGGTGTGAGTGGCAATACAGGGAGGGTAGAAGGAGAGTGGGTAGGAAAGAGGGAACCGATTACAAGGAACTATATGTGACCTCCTCCCTGGGGGACGGGCAACAGAAAAGTGGGTGAAGGGAGACGTCGAACAGGGCAAGATATGACAAAATAATTTATAAATTATCAAGGGCTCATGAGGGAGGGGCGAGCGGGGAGGGAGGGGAAAAATGAGGACCTAATGCCGGGGGCTTAAGTGGAGAGGAAATGTTTTGAGAATGATGAGGGCAATGAATATACAAATGCACTTTACACAATTGATATGTGTATGGATTGTGATAAGAGTTGTATGAGCCCCTAATAAAATGATTAAAAAGAAATCATGAGTAAAGAACATACAATCTAAAACTAAAAAATGCAATCTAAAAAAAAACATGGTTGTTTTGGCTGCTAAGTTTATAGGAATGTTACACAACAATAGATAACTTGATGTGTGTGTTTGTGTATGTGTGTAGGCTGATAACAGCAAGGTCAGTAGTTTGAAACCACCAGCTGCTCTGAAGTAGAAATATCGGGCTTCCTCTTCCCATATAGAATTGCTGTCTTAATGTGTTTAGTTTTTCTCTGACTATATTGAGTTTTCTTCCTGATGGTGTGTTCTTCCTTTAGTTGTATATTGTAGTAACCTATTATTATTTTAGTATTATCTATTTCCTCTAGTTCTATAAGTTTGATTAATATATTTGAGCTTCTTTCACTGGTGAATGTTAGTTTTCTTATTCAATTATAGCTTTACTCATTATGTATGTAATGTCCTTCTTTGTTGTTCAAGATGGATTTTGCCTTGATGTTTACATTGCCAAAGATCAAAATTCCCACTCTTGCTTTTTTCTGCTTGCCCTTGGCTTGATCTTGCCCCAGCCATTGTAGTCTATTTTTGCCTTTATATATAAAGTGTGTTTCTTTGAGTAGCATAGAAAAGTGTCCTATCTGCTAAAAAATTTTTTAAAGTATAGAGTTATAGTCTTAGAAATCCACAGGGGCAGTTCTACCCTGTCCTATAGGGTCACCACGACCCACCATTTACTCAATAGCAGTGAGGTTGATTTTTGGTTTGGTATGGGTGTGTATATAAATCGATCAATAGCTTGATCACATAACTTGTGTTTTTCTCCAAGATTAAAAAAAAGTGACAATCTAAAGAAAGGGCAACATATACATTAATGAAGTGAAAACATGTACTGCTTGAAGAATCGTGGTATTTTTTACAACTCTTCAAACTATGTTTTAAGGAAGACTTTGAGTAAGGGAAAGGACAACAAACAGGCTGTGGTTATTTGAAAGCAAAATAGGTCTTTATTCTATAAAGGTATACACATCTATGAAGCCATGTCTCGAACAGTAGATCTCCAATTTAAGAGAGAGGGAAAAAAATTTGAGACTAAACGAAAACAGATAAATAGTTTCAAAAGGGCAGAAAATCAAAGTAACCTGTGGAAAAAAATTAAAAACAAATTGAGAAATAAAAATGAACAGAAAAGGAAAAATAATAAAATAAACATAAGCATAAAAAGGTAAAACAAAACTTAAAATAGTAATATTGAATGTTTAAATGGACGTTGTATCCCTTTGAAATCTTAGAACAAATCATTTCAAAAAGTAAGTTCAAGTTAATTTTGGTCTCACCACAATTTTAGTAACACGACTCTCTTTGCTTTTGGTCAAAATCACGCACTAATCTTTTAATGTGAGTGAGCTTGTTATAAAGATAATAACATCTCTCTTCTTCCGCATGATAATTGGGACTTTTCTGCTTCAGCTTCTGAAATTCTCGTGACATTTCTTTATTGATATCCTCATATTCTTTTGTGCCTGGAGAAAATTGCACCTCTTTTGCCTTGAGGTCAAAAATGCGCAAGGATAAAGTGTACAGAGTGTCACGAAGGGCATGGTAGTGCTCAGACTCTGCTGTAAAATCCTGTACATAGCGCTGACGTTGCTCAGATGAAACGACGGTAACGTAATTGGTCAAATAATCTGGGACCTCTGATGTCGAAGTGTCGTCTTGAGGTGTGGGGTAAAGCTCTCTACCGTCTTCGCTGGGGTCTGGCTCTACATAACTTTCATGGCTTGGAGAATCTGTCTCCTGTGTCTCCTTTGTCACTGTGCATGTTTGGCTGTTTGCTTGGTTTTCTATAAATGCATGTTTGTGCGTCTTGTTCAAATGGAGAGTTGGATGTGTCTTCTTTAAGAGCATTGGATATTTCACACAGGTTGACCTTTTCGCGGTATTAGACTCATCCTGCTGGCACTCAACGGTGCTGCTATCTTGACAGACATGATCATCTTCTGGGGTGCCAGGCCAGGAACAACTGGAAGTAGCACGGTGGGATGAGGGCAGAAGTGCACAAGTGGACTCTGCTGTCACTGCCGGAGATTTTACAGAAGTTGCAGGTTTCCTCCTGGCCTTATTCAATCGGGCATTTGACGGTGACTGCACGACCATCATCGGGTGAGATATTTTACCTTTATTCAATCGAGTAGTTGACGGTGGCTGCGCGACCGTGGTCAGGTGAGATATTTTACCTTTCCCCCGCTCCAAAGAATCAACAGCAGCTGAAGGGAAATGCACTTTCTTTGGGGGAGTGCCGCCTGTGCTAGAATCTCTGGACGACCGCAGACACTTGGTGGCAGGAGCTGTCTGAGCTTGACCTTTCCTGGCAAGCACCGAGTCCAGGAGCTGCCTGTCTGAGTCCGTGTACCCAGGCCAGTCTCGTCGCACCTCTTTGAATAAATAGTCTTTTAAGGTGTACGTAAAATTGCGGGGATTCAGAATGGCTACCTGTTCCAGAACTTTTCCAATGGTACATTTGTCTTTCTTGTGAATTCCATCCCTCTGCAGTCGAACAGACAATTCTGAGATTTTGTAATCCTTTAATGCCAACAAATGAATTACTCTATCAATGTAGGGCTGCATGTAGACACTGTCAGAAACTAGTGATGCGGGGATAGCATATGGAGGCTTAATGGAAGTAAATTTTGCGCTCCCATGCACTGACTCTGAAATAGATGGACCTGCTCCCTGAATTGGTACTTTCTGCCCTACAGGTGGTTTTATCATTTTCTTCAATACATCGTGGGATTTTCCCTCTGCCTGTGTTGTTTTCTTCATTATCCTACACCGGGTGAAATTCCTTCCAGCTAAACCCCAGCAAGGCAGTGGTGTAGCAGGACTGCTTAGGAGTGTTGCCTGGAGAGGGGCCACTCGGCCTTCATGGTTGCTTTCATTCTCAATGGGCAGCTCGATGTTAGCCGGATTCATTGAGGCACGTAACAAGTTTGGAGGGAAATCAGAAAGTCCTTCAACACCTGGAACTTGAGTGGAAACTCCAGGAAGATGTGTACTCCTGTGGAGCTGGTACTGGTGAAGTGCTTGGGTGGTCTGTAGGCCCTTATCTTGCCTCGGCACTCTGTCGTCCAGCAACTGCGCTTCACCTATGATTTTGTCTCTAGGCACTGTCATAGAATACCTGTAGGAAAATCAAAGTTCAAATCAGTAAGAAAACAATGACTTCCATTGGGGCGAGTTGAGAAATTAATTCTAAAAGATCACGTCCCATGGGACAGAGGAGCTAGATGGCTGACTGACACAGAAGCTGGAGTAGGGTGGGGCGGGGTCAGATAGAGGGGGATAGTAAGGTAAGATCGCCTTTTAGTGATCGTCCTTTCATTTTTATTGTTTGTTTTTGTTTCTCTTCATGAGAACTTGTTCATCCAAACTAGGAATTGCTCAATGATTGTCTGGGCTCAGTGCATAAAAGCCATTTCCTCCAAGTAAATCCACCATAGAGCAGAGGCTCCTGAAGTCATAGGGAGCCCGAGGCAGAGGCTTCCACCGGGTCATTTAGGGAGGTGGCGCTTAGCCACAGGGGTCCTCAGTTGATAGTATAGCACATGCTATTTGAAATACTGCTGACACCACCCCTTGCACACATACGCAAATCACTTTAAAGGTGTCTAGTCCTCTCTTAGTTTTCTCACATCACTCTGCATCTCCTTTACTTGCCAAATCTGCCCATTAGTGGCTGCTTTCCATCTCTACAGAAGATCCTCAGCCAATCACAGACTTACACCACAGCGTGGTGCCTCGTGCCACATGGCCACAACATGAGCTTAATAAGGGTTTACATTGTCACTCTTTCTCATTGCTTTTGGTCTCCAGTGCCTAGAACAGTGCCGGGCACACACAGTAAGTACTTGAGGCCCATTTGCTAAGCAAATGAACACATTAATCATGCCTGCTTTTTTTTTTCTTTTTCTTCTTCTTCTTCTCCTTCTCCTTCTTCTTCTGCGGGCCAGCAGCTCCGCGGCCACTCTCCAATCATGCCTGCTTTTTATAAATAGTACCATCACATTTATTTACTTATATACTGATTTCTTTTAGAAAAAATGTCACATTATACACAGGTAAAAATACTTGTGTTCTCAAAAGTTTGGCTCATTATCCATTGGTTCTGTTAGACATTTCACTTTGAACCACAATCTATCTAATATGCTAAAACTTCCAGGTTTACTTTGATTGTGATCTTTCATAGCTATGTTTTCAAGATTAAGCCATATTTTTAAAACTCAAAGTTGTGTTTGTTTCATGAAAATCATAACCACACCACTTTTTCATGTAAGTGGCTCTTTTTTAGGTGATTGCATATGTCGTATATTCTGCACTACTTATTATGCTACAAGATACTTGTCAAACTGGTGCTGTCATTGGTCATCCTGTGCTGTTTCCATGGGAAAGAGATAGTCAACACACAATGAATGGGTGATTCGTGGGTCACTTCCACTGGAGGTGACATGTGAAAAATAACTCCAAATGTAACCATCCAGAAACAAAACTAAGCAGATTAGTTATTTTTTAAAATAAGTTTCACAATGTGTTACCATTTTTGAGAGTGTTGTGGTTACAATCCAATGTTAATTTGGGATTTAGGATTAGGAGTGAAGGGGTGGAGTCTAGTCTGTCAATCGGATTATAGCCAATGAGACCTCTGTGTGGGTATGGCCTTCTCCTGAGATTTTCTGGATTTTCCTCCTTGGAGGCAGGAGATAGTCTCTTTCTTTCTCCTCCCCTCTCTCTCTTGGAGATGCTCTACTGACAAGACACATGACACTATGGTGATACTCTGGGAACTGGAAAAACTACGTGGAGGCCCCTGCCAGCACTGAGATGTTCACAACGCCACTGGATCCAAACACCCTCTACCCACTGGCCTGTGATCGTCCTGCATGTGTTTCATGAGTCTGAAGAGGTTTTTATAGCTTGGTATCGGACATATGGGCTAATATTGGATTTATGGGCTTGGACTGGACTGGGTTGGGATGCTTTCTTAATGTACAATTACCCTTTATATAAAAAATTCTCTCTTATACACATATGAGTTTCTATGGATTTGTTTCTGTAGTCTACCCGGGCTTACACAGATAGTAGCTTTTTATATTGGTTATAAAACCTAAGCCCATATACAATATTAGAAACACACTTAAATGCCTCCTTTTAAAGAATGTGTTAGTCTATTTTAAAAATGTATTTTTAGAACAGTTTGAAAACCAAAACTGCAGCAATATACTTAAGTTTCCTTTATCTACAAAATAGCGAAATTTCAATTCAAAACCCAATAAGATCACAACAAATTGAATCAAGCAAGTACATACACAGGCCTGCACTACTTGAAGATATGAACATTCATTGAAATATTAGTTTGTAATTGGAACACAAGAGGAAATAGGAATCATAAGAGTTGAGCCCTGATTTAAATCAATTGTGTGTAAAATTTAAAAGGTAACTGTCATTAAACATAGGGAGTCCAGAAGGAACCAAACTGGAAAGGGCACAATTTGCTATATCAAGAAGACTTGGACTGGATGGAAGGCACTGAAATTTGTGACCTTAATTTGCTTTGACTTTTATTTTTCCTTTTAGTGACTACCATACAGTTTAAAAATTTTAGACAATAGTGTCAGAATTGGATGCAACTTTGCTATATGAAGCTTTAACTGAAAATTTGGATAAAGGGAGGTAATGCACAATGAACTTCAACTCAATTTTATGTACATAAGAGTTGAAAATTTGAGCCACTTTAAAGAGAACTTATTTCTAAAATTTCAAAACCTATAAGTAATTAGAGACCAAACCACTTTAGTAAAACAGATTCTCTAGCTGGTAAAAATCTTGCAATTTAAAGATATGACAAAATAATAATTTATAAATTATCAGGGGCTCATGAGGGAGGGGGGAACGGGGAGGGAGGGGAAAAATGAGGACCTAATGCCAGGGGCTTAAGTGGAGAGGAAATGTTTTCAGAATGATGAGGGCAATGAATGTACAAATGTGCTTTACATAATTGATGTATGTATGGCTTGTGATAAGAGTTGAATGAGCTCCTAATAAAATGATTAAAAAAAACCTTGCAATTTAAACATATGCTTGTATTCACTTTAGATACAAGACAAAACTCACTCTTTAAAGTGGCTCCACCTGGCGGGCCTACTTTTAGAGCTCACACACAGTGGATTCAAAATTTTTACTTAACCTTAGAACCTGCAAAATTTTTACTCAACTGTCACTTTAAATATACTCCTTGATTGTCATCTTAGAGCACTCTGTATGGCCTCTCTTAAAAACAAACAGAAGTCAGTAGGTTTTCTATACACATGAGACAGGACCACGGAAGAGGATATCAAGAAGGCAGTACCCTTCACAGTAGCCAAGAACAAACTGAAATATCTAGGACTATATTTAACAACAACACACAAAAAAACCTAAAAACCTATACAAGGAAAACTACAAGACCCTACTACAGGAAACCAAAAGCAACCTCCACAAATGGAAGAACATCCCATGCTCATGGATTGGAAGGGTCAACATAGTAAAGATGACAATCTTACCCAAAGCATTTTATAAGTTCAATGCTATTCTGATACAAATACCAACAACCTTCTTCAAAGAATTGGAAGAACTGATCACCAGTTTCATATGGAGAGGGAAGAAGCCCAGAATTAGCAGAGAACTCCTCAAGGAGGACAACGTTGGAAGAGTCAACTTACCCAATTTTAATACCTAGTACACAGCTACAGTGGCCAAATAGCACGGTACTGGCACAATGATAGATAGTCAGGCCAGTGGAAAAGAAGAGAAAGCCCAGGAATAAAGCCATCAGCATATAGACAACTGATCTTTGACCAGGGTTTCAAAACCATCAAGTGGGAAGTAGATGGCCTTTTTAACAAGTGGTGCTGGAAACAGTGGATATCCACATGTAGAAAAATGAAGCAGGACGTTTACCTCACCCCATGCACAAGAGTTAACTCAAGGTGGATCACAGACCTAGAAGTAAAACCCAAAACCATGAGGACCATCAAGAAAGGAATCAGGACAAACCTAAGATCATTGGCCCAGGTAATTCATAGGCTCACTGCAAGAGGGAAGGGTACACACACAGGTGAACTAGAAATCGGCAAATGGGATTTAATAAGAATAAAATACCTGTGTGCCTTGAAAGACTTCACCAAGAGGGTGACAAGGCAGCCTACAGACAGGGAGAGGATTTTTAGTAATGACACATCAGACAAAGGGCTCATTACTAAAATCTACAACACCCTCATGGCCTGCAAAAAGAGGAAATCCGTTAACCGCCTAATGAAGTGGGCAAAAGAACTGAAAAGAACTTTCACTAGGGAGGAGATCCATATGGCCAACAAGCATATGAGAAAGTGTCCCTGTTCATGAGCCATAAGAGAAATGCACATTAAAATTGTGAGATACCACCTAACACCCCTGAAGCTAACCCAAATCAGAAAATCAGAAAGCAACAAGTGTTGGAGGGGATGTGGTGAAATAGGAACCCTCCTCCACTGCTGGTGGTCGTACACATATGTATGGTCACTGTGGAAAGCAATCTGGAGATGCTTAAAGAAAATGGAAATTGATCTACCTTATGACCCAGTCATCCCTCTACTGGGCATATACCCAGAGGAGGTAACAAATAAAACATGACCAGTCATCTGCACTCCAATGTTTATTGCAGCGCAATTCACAATTGCAAAGACTTGGAAACAGCCTAGGTTTCCATTGATAGATGAGTGGATTAGTAAACTCTAGCACATACACACAATGGAGGACTATGCAGCACTGAAAAGCATGGACATGAAGCACGTCGTTTTGTGGGAAAAGTTGGAAGGAATCATGTTAAGCGAGGTAAGCCGATCTCAAAAGGATAGGTATAACATGAGTCCCCTGAGGTAAGTACAATCAGCACAGCAGGAATAGAAGAATAGACACTTATCTCACACTAAACGGATAGAAGCATAGGTAGTCAGGGGGGAGGGCACACCACACCCTGGGAGGTACATGTGAGTCCAACATAAAGAAGGGGAAAGGGAGGAGGAGGAGAGAGAATTGGGGTGGGGAGAACCTGAGATGATGATATGGGGGGGGCACTAATCTACCGGGGGGGGGAGAGTATTGGTTGTGTCCCCACAGAATTGGAATGTGCATACAGACCCCACCATGACACGCCAAACGTAACACGTGGAGGAGTCCATGAAAAGACTGGACTGTATGTACAGCCCCAACCAGAATCAGCCTGACCCCCACCATGGAAGAGTGTTCCACAAAGAATGACAATAGACCTTCTGGTAAGGGAAAGGTACCGACCTATCATACACAGACGGAAGCAGAAGCAAATGAAGGGGTAGGAAGGGAGTGGAGTACACCCTGGACCACCAAGCTCAGAGGACAAAAGCCCCGCTCAGAGCAGCCAATGCACAGAGAGGAGGACCATATGGCAGAGAGGAGGACCATATGGCCAGCCCCACTACGAGATGAGACATCCTGCACTGACCCATAGCCCTATATACAGTGTGGGATTTGTGCCAGAGCTGACTCCACCAAACTGAGGCAAAACACTAAGGGCGTGCAACAGAACAGCAAGGGAACCAGAGAAAGGAAGGCACGAGGGAGTGCCAAAAATAGACTTTGGGGCCAGGGTGTGGCATCCCATCAGACCCAACAGTAAAACACCCCTAAAGGTCAACAAACAGACCTTGAACTATTTACAGACTTTTCTTTTTTTGTTGTTTTGTTTTGTTGTTGTTTGTCATTGGGTTTCTGTTGTTGTTGTTGTTGCTGTCAGTGTTTTGTTTTTCTGTGTTGCTTTGTTTGGCGCAGTCTTAGTTTTATGTCTGCGAATCTATCTAGATAAGATATACTGTATAAGCAATGGGGAGAAGAAAACAACGGGAACTCTCATCCACTGCTGGTAGACCTGTAGGTATGTACAGCCACGATGGAAATCGATCTGGCGATTTCTCAAACAGATGGAAATTGAGTTACCATACGACCCAGCAATCCCCCTACTGGGCATATACTCAGAAGAGGCAAGAAACAAACCATGGACAGACATCTGTGTTCCAATGTTCATTGCGGCACAGTTCACAGTTGCAAGGAGTTGGAAGCAACCCAAATTTCCATCAACAGACGAATGGATTAAAAAACAGTGGTACATACATACAATGGAGTACTATGCATCGCTAAAAAGCAGTGATGAACGCATGAAGCATATCACCACATGGTAAGAACTGGAGAAAATAATGCTTAGTGAAGTAAGCCAAGCACAAAAGAACAAGTATAACATGAGTCCGCTGGGATAAGTTTATATATGTAAAAAAAGAAAGAACAGAAAGGTAAATGCAAAAGGGGCACAGGGAAAAAGCTACTGTGTACAAACACTCTGGGGGTAAGGTCCAGGTAGTATGGCAGGTGCCAGACAAAATCCAGGGGTTCATAGGGTAGTCAACTACAAAGGGTGGTGGGGTAGGGAGGAAAGGGGAAAGAAAAAAACCAAGGATATGTGACAAGGGAATAGGGCACTGACCCACCCAAGGGGAGGGTATTGTTTGTGTCTCCACAGGGAAAGAGGGACCAGATTTAAAGCCAGTGACAGACGAATGCAGCTTGCTGGCAAGGAGTGGGGAGCCTGAGGGCTCGGCCCCCATACCAGCTATATGGACAACTGCCCCTCCCCCCAGAAGAATTTATTTGAGAGGACGGCACTGAAGCTGCAGCTAGGGGAGAGGGGCATGTCTGACCAGAGCAAATGGGAACACTTAGGGGGAGGAAGAGAGAGTGGAGCAAATCCTGATGCACCAGGCCTGGAGGAAGACATCCTTGCTCTGAACAGCCAATGGACAGAGTGGACACTATGGTTGATCCCACCAAGAGACACGCCGTCCCTTGATGGCCACGGGCTCTAAGGGGGACAACACTGGAGACTCAGTGTCAGGACTGGCCCAGACTGACCCTGAGACACCGAGGCAAACCACTAAAAGCGTGTGGCAGAGCAACTGTGGGAGCAGAGCAGAGAGTCCCCGAGGGAGTACAAAGGACAGACTCGGGGGCCAGAGCATGGTACCCCATCGGTCCTGACTGAAGGACACGCCTAGAGATAAAAAAATCAGACCTTGATCTATTTACAGGTTCTTTATGCTTAATTTTTTTTCTTTTAATTAATTTATTCTTCTATGGGTAATTGGTTTCCTTTTTTGTTGCCATCGCTGTGTTCTCACTGATCATCTGTCTTGCTATGGCTTGGATTTTGTTGCATATTATTACCTCCACAGATCTATCTAGATAAGATAGACTGGATGAATAGTCTGGAGGAGAAAACAACGGGACAAACGGTTCCGGGGGGGACA
>NW_022103946.1:444186-452921 GCF_000313985.2 Echinops telfairi
AGGAGATGAGCCAATCAGGGTGCAGAGTAGCAACGATGAAACATATAACTTTTCTCTAGTTCTTAAATGCTTCCTCCCTCACCCACCCATTATCATGATCCCAATTCTACCTTACAAATCTGGCTAGAACAGAGGATGTACATTGGTACGTATAGCAACTGGAAACAGGGAATCCAGGACAGATGACTCCTTCAGGACCAGTGGTAAGAGTGGCGATGCCTGGAGGGTGGAGGGAATGTGGGGTAGAAAGGGGGAACCAATAACAATAATCTATGTATAGCTTCCTCCCTAGGGGATGGACAGCTGAGAAGAGGGCGGGGGATGGACAGCAGAGAAGAGGGTGGGGGTGCGGTGTTGGCAGCCCAGGTAGTGGTGGCCCAGGCTGGGTCTGGCATCTACTTTCAGAACCCTCCTGGGGCTGCAGGCGAGGGCCCAGGTGGCAAGGATGATGAAGGCCTAGTAAGGCGCCAAGGGAAGGTCACTGTCAAGTACTACTGCAAGGAGCTAAGGAAGCGACTCAACCTGAAGGAGTGACTCCTGGAGCAGATCCCACTCCTCTATGACTGTCAGGAAAAGGAGATCCCCAGCTGGAGATTGATGTAGATGAGCTGCTAGATCTGGACAGTGAGGACACCCGCGCAGCTAGGGTCAAGGAGCTGTTGGTTGACTGTTACAAACCCACTGAGGCCTTCATCTCTGGCCTGCTGGACAAGATCCGGGGCATGCAGAAGTTGAGCACCCCCCAGAAGAAATGAGGTTCCCTGACCCATGTGAACAGTGGCTCCCACAAGATAATCACTGCCCCCACCCCCACCCCGCCGACCTCGCAGCAACAGCAATACCCAGGGGGCCCTGCGGTTGGGCTTGGTGCCTTAAGCATGGCTGTCAGCGTCCCTGGCCCAGGGGCCTCTTCCCTTGCCCCCGCGTTTTTCATTTTTGGATTTTTTTATTGGTATTAAACGGACGGGACTTAAAATAAATTAAAGCATGTTATTGATAGACATAAAGGACAGCTTGAAAACATGACCCCTGGCAAGAAAACAATATTGTAAGGCTGACAAATTTTTTCAAAATAATAATATACATTTAATATAATCAACAGTAACATTTGAGCTAGATTTTTTTCCCTGTGAGTCTGTCAGACCTATTCTAGATTCAACTGTAAGAAAAATCAATACAGTTTCACAGAGAACAACAGAAACTATTGCTATCCAACAGCATAGCATAAGGCTACAATAATTACAGGGTAAGGAAGTAGCAGAAGAGATAGCAAATGAATGAAAATAAATGTGTAGCTGAGCTAGAGTCCAGAAATTCAACGAAAACACCAGGAAACAAGGCTGAAAATATTGATCATCATATGAACACCATTTAAGACAATTTTCAACATTTTAGCAAAATATCAAATTGATATCTCCCTGTATAGAACAAATCCCAGAAGTATCAGAGCATTAGTGACAAAAAAATGAAAGCACACGACAGCAAAATACTTAGAATTTAAAGAATAGCTATAATCACCTAGGGAAACATGATTATATTTGATTACACTACAAAAACTTAGCACAGGAAACCCATAAATTAGTATCAAGGTAAAAAAGCAGAAGAATCACGAGATTGTGCTGTTTGGAGTCAGATAGATAATTGGGTTACACTACGCTTATGACTTACACTAGTACTGCTCGAAAGTTATTGAATTTGTACTCATCTCATGGAAAAACAATTGATCAAATTATTGAATGGTATACTGACTTTCTGATTAATTACATGGGTATGGGAAACTGTATTCCAACAAAATAGATAAAATGTGCTGGTGACTGTTGTGGGGTAGCTGTTTCATTCTCAAGGCACTGTGGGTTTGCATGAGAATTACTAATAGTATGACTCCCCAACGAATAGATTTTGAAAGATCATTGGATCGCTGCTTTCCCATGTTACCAAGCCATTCATAATTTCACCTGGCTTTGTAGCACATGCTGAAGTAGTTAAAATGACAAAGCAAAATATTATTTATCCATTTCCTTTAAAGCGATATACCTAGTTCCCTGCCTGATGGTTCAACCACTTGATATCCCTGCCCTTGACAATCTTCAACACTTCCCCTTCTCCCAAGTCTAACCTACGTCAGTACTATGTCTACCATTCCTTACCTATCCATAGTTCCCGATAATCATCCAAATATGGAGCACTGAGAGAGCGCTCATCTCCTGTCCATGTATCTTCACACTGCTCCCACTGCCACTGTTCTAGAACTCTGCCATCACAAGAAGCTATCCCCTCTAACATTCTCTACTTCCCCTCTTAAAGTGAAATTACTTTGCCCAAAGATACCGTATCTGTAGCGCTCTCAAAGTGAGTCCATTTTGTCTCTCAGGGTTGGAAAATGGGAACATCGCATCCCTTGTTTTCTAGAGATAACTAAACTCCAAACTCACTGCTGTGGATTCAATGCCGGCTCATGGTCATTCATAAAGGTACCTCTTCTTCGGAGGCATCAAAGTCCTGACCGGGTCTACTCTTTGACCTTGTAAGGCTGAGCTCTGTAGGCTGCAGTCATACTAACTCTTATATGTTTTGTAAAAGGTACCTGTCTCATGCCTGTGTTGAAGTCTATGTATATGGTCTTTCTGCATTATCAATGTCTTTGCCTCCTAATCTGCTTCCTGTCCCTCCACAAACAGCACTCTCTCTCTCTCTGCCTAGCAAGCCCCTACTCATCTCCCTAGTCCCAGGTTATATCCTCTCAAAGTCTCTGTTATCAGTGAGGGGACCCAGCCCCCCAAAAATGACATCTTCAAAATAGAAGAAATAAACACAAAACAAACAAACTCACTGCCATTGAGTTGAAGCCAACTCATTTCCACCCAATAGGACAAGACAGAGCTGCCCCTGTGGGTTTCTGAGACTAACTCTTTAATAGGAGTTGAAAATCCCTGGTGGTTTTGAACTGCTGACTTTGCAGTTAATAGCCCAATGTGTAACCAGTATAACACCAGGGCTCCTAGGACAATTAAAGCAAAGCTTACCTGTAAATAATATAAAGACCTGGCCACATTTGGGAGAAATTTACCAAGCCATTATAACACCCCAGAGCTAATAACACCCAGGCCGGGGGAGCAGAGGGAAGGAGAAATCTGTGTAGCCAGAATGGGATGGAGAAGTGCAGTGATTTATGTCAAGGGCCGTAATCAGTTCAAGACCCTCATGCCTGGACACAGCTGGAGGGATTAATTCCCTTCCCCTTGTCTCCTCCCTTCCTTTAACTGGAAGACTGCATCCATCTGCCCAACCCAACCACAAGTCAGAAACTTTGAGCATATCTTCACTGGTCCCCTACAAATCAAATCAGGGTTCAGTATTACACTTGATTGTACCCCCCTCTTTTTAATTTACTGTAAATCACCAAATGTGTACCTAGTTTCTTAAGTTACAAAGTCCTTTCCTGGATTTTAAATTCTGAAAAGGAGGAGACCATGACTTCTGTATAGATTATATATCTCAATGTTGTAGTTCAACAAGTACAAATGTATTACAACACACAGGTTCTTTGACAGCCTGGACAACAGTAGTCATGAGAGTCCTTCACAACAGTGCAGAGCATGCTAGCAACATTACTGGTGTTTATCTTCAATATTTCCATTAAATCTTGACAACCCATGCTTACCTGGTGTTATGTTCACCCAGCTGGTCCATACTGCACTGTATCTACGTGCAGAGATTCGGGATCAACTTATTCTTCAAGCTAATCGGTAGCTCACCATGCTCTGCATTCGCCTCATGGAATAATCTCTTGTACATGTGCTGGATTTTCCTCTCAAGTTACTCAAGTCCTCTGTAGGAACACTTCAGGATATTTTTTTCTCTGATAATAAAATGAAATAGAATGTTAGAACACGAAGGGGCTTGGAAATGCCCCTCTTCAATTCATATACACCATGTTATTGATTGAGAACTTACCTTGAGAAGAAACAGTTCTAGGAAAGATTCAACAGCTCTCACTTGTCTGCCTGCCAGACACGGTTTTTTTGCAGTCAGATACTGAAGTCCTTCCTCCTCCCAGTCATGTTGTAACTTGCTCTCTGACGGTTTGACTAAAGGGATAGTGAGAGAATGTGTTCAATCTCAAAACTCTTTAAGAGTCTGAGACCATAGCTGTTCTCCTGTGTGTCGATAGATCTCCTCAACCTTGGTGGCCATTTACCTCCTAAGCCTCTCTTTCAGTTATTTCTTTTTTACTTCACACATAGGGACTTTTGACTTTTAATTTCTCCATGAATATCCTTGTTTCCAATGTTCTTTCCACCCAGAACAGAACATTCTACGTACAAATATTTTTAAAGTGCTGATTATGGTTCTAAAAATGCCTGTGCTAAGTAAAATGCCATTAGGAATGTGCCTTTCACAATCAAGTAATGATGTTATTTTATACTTGAATTCTATAATTGATGTTAGCCATTGAGACTACATATTGGAAAGCGACAACATTCTAAACAATGATTTGATTTGATTAGCATATTTGTGCTAATAGCAGTCCAAGTATATAATGGCACACACATATAACAGGTAGAAGGGACAAATTTATGCAAAAAGTTCTGGCATAATTCACCTGTGCATACACCTAACATGCCTCTTGACATTAGTTGACATGAATTCTGCCTCCTACACCCACATTCAGTAATATAAGAAGGCTACCTATGACTGCATTTGTAAAATAGAGATGTAAGACCTGGTTGACGAACCATGGATGAGTCTGGTAATGCCTAGTCATCAGAAAATAAACCATTGAAACTATGCGTCTATGTGGTTTTTTTCTGGTGAAATTTGTGACCAGGTCTGAGAATGATGGAGGTTCTTGTAGATATTATCTATGTGGGAAAAAAATGGCTCAGGAGCCACACCTGACCTCCTCTGGCTACACAGAGGGAAAGGAGAATTCAACTCCATACCAGGCCAAGGTCAAATGCCACAAGCAAAGGTCAGACCTGCCTCCACCCTCCAACTTCCTTAGCCTGTTCTGACACCAGTCCTCCCTTCGAGGGCACGCTCCATCTCTTCTAAGTTTGACAATCCGTTGCAATGTCCACAGGGACCGCACAGTATGGGTTATGTGTGCAGTAAATAGGTTTATCCAAGTCAGGATCGGTAAGCAGTGTGGATACTGTTGCTTGGGTTTTTTCTGTTGTTATTGGTTTTCTGTTTTTGCAGGGAGGGGGTCCACAGCAGCACTTCTTAACCATGCCAGGAACTGCACCCTCTGCCCTGGTCCTCAGCCTCTCAACCCCTTAGCTTCTGCTTCATTCCACGGGCCTAGCTCTGTCTCATGGTTTTGGTGCTGAGGACTCTGATGCCTGTGTTATCTCCATCAGTTTAGGTAAGAATCTCTCACCTGCCCTACTGGTGACTCTTCTCTCTTGATGGTTGCAGGATTGCCTGTTCCGGTTTCCGACATGGGGCACTTTTACACTCACTGAAATGGCAAAACTTATCAATCACTCTGTCCTCTATTTCTTATTGGCATACTACCAAACAGTGACTGGATGAGAATTACAAAGGCTATGGATAGGACAGCCATATGAAGTAATTACACTTCAGTTCAATATTCTACACCATTGCATTACGTATGTGTGATTTGATCAAGAGCCCCCAAATTGCACACAATGTAAATCTTTTTCTTTCCCCTTTACAGAGCAGTTCTGTGATTTAGGAGTTGGTTGGTGCAATAGGAAAACATAGAGGATCCTAAGAAGGATAAATCATTTTCTTTATACCTTTATCAAATGGCAGCTTTGACACCCTTAACTCACTGTCATCATGTCGCTGACAAATCTTAATAACCTTGTAGAACAGGGTGAAATTGCTCCTATGTTTCCAAGACTGTAACTGTTTACAGGAGGATAAAGCCCTGTCTTCTGAAAAGAGACTGTTGGTTACTAACTTAGATCTTACAGATTGCAGCCCAACTTGTAACCACTATGCCACTATGGTTCAAGCACCCTTAAGGGACTCAAATCGTCTTATTTATTCATTCATTCATTCATTTTTATTTATTTTGCAATTTTAATAATTATATCATTGTATTGGGGGCTCGTACAACTCTTATCACAATCCACACATACATCCATTGTGTCAAACACTTTTGTACATTTGTTTCCCTCATCATCCTCAAAACATTTGCTTCCTACTTGAGCCCTTGGTATTGGCTCCTCATTTTCCCCTCCCTCCCCATTCCTTCCTCCCCCATGAACCCTTGATAATTTATAAATCATTATTATTTTGTCATATCTTCACCGTCCGACATCTCTCTTCACTCACTTCTCCACGGTTTGTCCCTTAGGGAGGAGGTTATATGTAGATCCTTGTAATCTGTTTCCTCTTTCTCCCTCACCTTCCCCCACCCTCCTGGTATCACCATTCTCACCACTGGTCCTGAGGGATTCATCTCTCCTGGATTCCCTGTGTTTCCAGTTCCTATCTGTACCACTGTACATCCTCCGGTCCAGCCAGATTTGTAAGGCAGAATAGGGATAATGATATTGCAGGGGAGGAAGCATTTAAGAACTAGAGGAAAATTGTATGTTTCATCACTGCTACACTGCACCCTGACTGGCTCATCTCCTCCCTGCCACCCTTCTGCAAGGGGATGTCCAATTGCCCACAGATGGGCCCTGGGTCTCCACTTTTTACTCCCCCTCATCCACAATGCTATGATTTTTTTGGCCTGATGCCTGATCCCATAGATGCCTCATTATCTCACCAGGCTGGTGTGCTTCCTCTATGTGGGCTTTGTTGTTTCTCAGTCAGATTGTTTATCTTCAAGCCTAAAGTACCCCAGACTCTATATCTTTTGATAGCCAGGCACCATCAGCTTTCTTCACCACATTTGCTTATGCACCGTTTTGTATTCAGCGATCGTGTCAGGATAGGCTGGTGTGCTTCTTTCATGTGGGTTTTGTTGTTTCTCAGCTGGATGGCCGCTTGTTTCTCTTCAAGCCTAAAGGACCCCAGACTATATATCTTTTGATAGTGGGCCCCATCAGATTTCTTCACCACATTTGCTTGTGCACCCGTTGTCTTCAGCGTTCATGCCAGGAAGGTGAGCATCTCAGACTGCCGAATTGTTAGAACAAAGTGTTGTGTTGAGGGAGTACTTGAGTAGGGGCCCACTGTCCATCTGTTTCCTTAATACTAAACCTATAAATATATGTACATAGATCTGTATCCTCCTCGTCATATATAAATATATTTACATCTGTATATACCTGTATTTAGATCTCTATAAATGCCCTTTGCCTCCTAGTTCTTTCCTCTATTTCAGGGCTACTGGGTGGATAGGGTAATGTTTCCCATTGAGATTATCATAGGCAGTCTTACAATGAATGAGTGCATACAGTTAAAAAAAAATGTCAGTGCAACTTTCCGGGCTTTTTCTCATAGTAAGGCACAGTGATCACCCTGTGTATTTTGGAGAAATTAATCAAGAGTTTCCCTTTGAAATCCTAAAAGATATTTACCATAAATTTCCGACTTGACCTCTCTAACTTGAATGAAACTGGCCCAACAGACCTCCTGAAGAGTCACTTTTATATTGGACCTTTTTTTGAAAGAACTGACAAGACTAAGATGGAGAGACCTTGTCTGTAGTCATCCACCTGATCACAGAGTCATGTATAAATGGTTTTTTTTTTAATAAACCTTTTCAAGTGGGGAAAAATAAACAAAGAGTAAAAATATAAAATGGCACATCACCAAATGTTAGTATTTATCTAATTATGGTTATAACTAAGAGTATTGTTAATTTGTGTGTTAATCACCTTTTTTAAGAATATAAAACAAAAATATTACCTTTAACTCAAGATGTGCAGAATGCATGCATAGCCTGATACAACATATTCTAAGTTACACTGCATTTAAAAATATTTGAAACTGTGTAGCTATTTATTTTGACTTAATGGGGTAAGAAGAGAAAAATGTCCAACTAGAGGTGATTGCATCCATAACAAACATCCTGGAGTAAACAATGTCTTCCTCTTTCTTTGTACTTACCAATGTCCAGAGAAGATTCATTCTACGAAAATTGTAACTCAGGCCTTCACAAGCTTACTTTGGACAGAATACATGAGAAAGTAAATTAAAGGCAAAACCTCATCTTTGGTTGCACATAAGTGTCCTTAATTTTTCTTCCTACAGAAAATATTGAAATTATTGACTATATATAGAAGTTGTCATTCACTTTAGAACTCCCAGGCACTTTATTAATACAAAATCTACAAGAAAAGAACTATAGATATCATCTAATCTTAAATGGTGACATAGCCCATTTAAGTCCTCAGGATAGTCCTTCCGCCAGTAAAAGAACAGCATTACATGACACAGTTGGTCTTTAATGGAAGTTAATTTCAGAAACTGGGGAGGCTTCTGCTACTGTCATACATTTATTCAAAACATTTTTTCTACTTCAAAAAACCAGCAATCAAGCTTTCCCTAGGCACTCACGTGTTAATGGTTAATATAGATCTTATCTAGATCCAGAATCCTCTGTCTTTACTGTCCACAACAGTCATTAGAAAGTCAGTATTTATAGAGGTCTAGATAAAGACATGTACATATGCAAATATATTTATATATGAGGATGGGGAAATAGATCTATGTGCCTATATTTATATGTTTAGTATTAAGGTAGCAGAAGGACATTGGGCCTCCACTCAAGTACTCCCTCAATGCAAGAATACTTTCTTCTA
>NW_022103946.1:453802-456814 GCF_000313985.2 Echinops telfairi
TACAAATGTGCTTTACATAATTGATGTATGTATGGATTGTGATAAGAGTTGTATGAGCCCCTAATAAAATTATTTTTTTTTAAGTAGAACAAAACAGCAAAAAAATAAAAATATAAAAAGAAAGTCAGCATTATCGAGGAAAATGAAGAGATCTTTGGTAATCAATATTTCGTGTTAGGAAATATATGAGAGGGCTTCAAAGTTCATGGGACAAAATATATTATCTTTTAATTACACTTTTTCATGAACTTTAAAAAATGCTCCTGTATATTATTAACCACTATCTTTAACACAGTAGGGAGTCGTGGTGGTGTACTTGTTACCCATTGTCTGTGAACCTCATAGTCAGCAGTTCAAAACCACCAACCACTCCTCAAGAGAAAGACTGGGATTTATAGTATCACAAACAATTACAGTTTCAGGAATCCACAGGGGATTGCTTTGAGTCAGCATTGACTCCATGGCAAAGGATTAGGAGGTTTGTGTTCCTCCACACTAACACCAAGGAAAACCATAGCAAATCAACAGACTGTGAGAGCTCACTATTAGTTAGCAAGGACTCAGCAGCCAAGAGTTTTGAGTTTACTACATTACATCCTACTTTAGAGGTGTAAAATACAACTTCATTAATAGAAAACCATGATAATTGTGTCCCGGGTTATGGACATCATCTTTGAATTCCCTGCTGTGAGTCTCACAGGCCACTGTTCTCCCCCTACTCCATTATAGGGGCTACTACAGGTTGCTTTTTCACAATTTATCTTTTTGTTTTTATTTCTTGTGTTTTGTGTCATATCTAAGAATCCATTGCTAACCAAAGGTCATGAATATTTAACCACAAGTTTTCTTTTACGTGTCTTACAGTGTTAACTTTTATATTTGGGCCTTTGATCCTTTTGGAGTTAATTTTTATATGGCTTCGGGTAAGGCTGCATCTTCATTATTTTGCTTGTGGAGCTACAATTGTCCCAGTACCATTTAGTGAAAAGGCTATTTTTCCTTATTAAACGGGCTTTGCCCTCTAGTCAAACAATACAAAGGTATGAACTTATACCCCTCAATACTATTTCATTGGTTTCTATGTCTATCTTGGTGTTCTGTGGCTTGAAAAAATATCATTCCATCATAACATGGTGTTCTGTTAACTGTGCCTCTAGATCTCTTAACCTATTCTTATAAAAAAACATATCGTATTTGATTAAGAGCTCACTATCCCTCATTTTAACTAATTACATATGCAACAGCCCTATTTCCAAATAGGATTACATTCTGACGTTCTGAGAAGATCACAAACTGTATTGGGGACAAGGGAGACATATGACCCAAGTACAATGTGTTGCATTACAAGTATCAGCTGTGGTGGCTTGTGTGTCGCTGTGATGTTGGAAGCCATGTCACTGGTATTTCAAATGTCAAAGGGGTCACCCTAAGTGTATAGGTTTCAGCAGAGCTTCCAGACGAAAACAGATGATGGAGAAGGACTCAGCTCCCCAGTTCAGAGGAAGTAGCCAATGGAAACCTATAATTTCCTTACCTTTAACTCGATGTATGCACATAAAACATACACAACCTGATACAGCATATTTTAGGTCACATTGCATTTAAAAATATTGGAAACTGAGTGTGTAGCCCTTTATTTTGACTTAATGGGATAAGAAGAGAAACCATTCGCAAAACATTGTGAGATACTGAAGGCCTAATGAATGGAAGCAGAAGTTTGGCAGAGATAGTACCAGAGGATGGGCCCATAGGATTGGAGGGCACTCAAAATATGATGGAGCAGGAGCTAATTTCTCCAAGTACAGTTGACCATGGTGATGCATGGAGGGTAAATGCTGTGGGAGTGGAGCCTTTGAGACCTCATCTGCTGATGGCGCAGGGCTCTAGGTAACGAGAATAACCTGCATAAATCTGAGAATGATCAGCACTTGGAATCTGCAAAGCATTCATCCAGGAAAATTAGAAGTGGTCAAAAATGAATTAGCAAGGGATCTAAATGTGATGGTGAGGAGAGGATAGCATTCCTAGTCATGTTTCATCAATAGAAATGTATCTGAGAGGAATTATGAGAGGCAAATGATGGGTAAACATGATAGTGGGGCAGGAGGAAATAAAAAAGTAGAGGAAATAACAAGAAAGTAAAAATTATAGCTATAAATGTTGATATTTATAAATATGTATAAAGATAAGTATTTGTGTGTGTGTAAATACAACAGGACACAGATGTACTTTGGGCCTCAGTTCAAGAACTTCAACCTTCAATCTTACCTCAGTTCAAGAACAGTTTGTTCTAATAATTTGGCAATGTATGATACTTACTTCCCCAAGATGATTGCTGAAGACACAATGGGTGCATAAGCAAATGTCGTGAAGAAAGTTTATGGTTCCCGGCTATGAAAATACATAGCATTTGGGGTCTTAAAAGCTTATAGTTAAACAAACAGCCATCTAGCAGGAAAACAACAAAGCCCACATGGAAGAAGCACACCAGGCTGTGTGATCATGATGTATCAACGGGAATGGGTATCAAAAGTTCAAAAACAAGCAATCAACTTGCTGTGAAGGAGCATAGGCAAAGTGGAAACCCAAAATCCACCTGTAAGATAATTGGACAGTCCCTCACAGAAGAGCCAACTATTTTGAATCAGAACATCATATGATTTACTAAGCCAAGAATAAAAAAATCAAGATGAATAGCGTGGCATCCACTGTCAAAAAGGACAATTCAAAATGCACTGCTGTCTGTGATAAGATTATACCTATCTGGCTTCAATGAAATCTACTCAACACAACTATTATTCAAGTTTATGCACCAACTACAAAATCTAGTGATGAAGAAATTAAAGAATTCTACTAATGACTTCAGTCAGAAATTGATCAAACACTGATAATTGTAGGTGTTTCAAATGTAAAAGTTGGTTTACTTTTAAGCCTTTAAGTCCCCAGACGCTATAGGTCTCGATAGCCGGGCACCATCAGCCTTCTTCACCACACTTACTTATGCACACATTC
>NW_022103946.1:457885-458256 GCF_000313985.2 Echinops telfairi
ACAGATGTGCTCTACACAATTGATCTATGTATTGTGATGAATTGTATGAGCCCCAATAAATTGATTTTTAAAAAATGTAAAAGTTGGAAGCAGAGGAAAGAACAGTAGATGGAAAATAAGGATTTGGTGATAGAAACAAAACTGGAGATCACATGACAGCATTTTGCAAGATCAACAACTTGTTCATAGCAAATACCTCTTTTTGACAAGACAAAAATACACGTGGACTTCTACATATGGAATACACAGAATTAAAATTAACTACATCTGTGGGAAGATACACTGGAGCAGTTCAACATCAGCAGTTAAAACCAGGCTAGAGACTGACTGTGGAACAGTACATCAACTTCTCATATGTAAGTTCAGGATAA
>NW_022103946.1:459182-464664 GCF_000313985.2 Echinops telfairi
GACTATAGAAAAATTGATGCGTTTGAACTGTGGTGCTGGAGAATATGGAAAGTACCATAACATGCTAAAGGGACAAGCATCTCTCTTGGAAGAAGTATGGCCAGAGTGCTCCTTAGAGGGATGGATGGTAAGACTCTGCCTTACATACTTTGGGCACATGGTCAGGACAGACCAGTCCCTGGAGAAGGACATTATGCTGGAAAAAGTAGTGGGGCAGCGAAAACGAGGGAGGACCTCATTGTCACAGTGCTGCACCAAGGGCTCCTGTTTGGGAACAATTGTGAGGATGGTGCAAGGCCATGAGTTGCTTCGTTCTGTTGTGCATAGGGGAGCTATGGGTTGGAACCGACTGGATGGCATCCAACAACATCTCAAACAATATAGCAATATTGTTGGGAATTAAAAGTGTAAGGAAATTATAAGAGCATCACTAGGCAATATGAAATCAAAGTGCTTACTGTGCCCTAAACCAAACAAACAAAAACAAGCCTAACTCACTGCCATCACATCGATGCCAACTCATAGCAACCCTATAGGACAGGATAGAATTGCCCCTATGGGTTTCTGAGACTGTGAAAGTTGAAAACCCTGCGCTTCTCTGGAGGAGTAGCTGGTGGTTTCAAACTGCTGAACTTGCAGATTGCAGCACACTATGTAACCACTATGCCATCTGAGCTCCTTGCTGTACCCCCAAACCCTAAATTTTATACCATGACTCATACAGAAAGCTAATAAAGTGCCCACATTGAAAACCATCCACTTAATCAAGACTCCCAAACCTCCTAAATATACAGACCATGCTCTCCTCATTCACAGATGTAATGAAGACTATCTTATTGTGACAAAAATAAACTCCACTTTGTCCTTTCAACAAGTTGTTCTAATGATAACTTTTTAGAATCCAGCATTCAACAATAATGTTAAAGGTCTACCAAGATCCAATTAAGACCTTCTTGCTGCCATGGCTCAAGACTTTCACCTTGGAAATAGCTAGCTCCCTTTAGCCTTTCACTTAGAAATCACGTTGACAACAACAAGGTCAGTCAGTTTAACCCAACTCCCTTTTTAAAGACTTTTAATTTTAATTCAATGCCTGTACTAGTGAGTTTAATTTGTTTCCTAGAAATAAGGGACTTATTAAAAGAGGAACTCTTTGAAATAATGATCAGATTTGGAAAATGTGTATCCCGCATTGCATCTGCTTTAATTATTGACAGCACTGCTCTTTCTCTGACTGTGCTGGCCATTATTTGTTGTATGCATATAAAAGGAAAACTAATGTAGTGAAGGTGTAGGCCCAGAAAAGTACATTCCTCAAGGCAGCCCCAGGGTCTAAAAAGTTCAGAAAGTTCCTTCTCACGCCAGTAACTCTGGACAGCTTTGCCTCAGGTCACTTACAAAATTCTTATGAGAGCCTCCAAGGAGAATAGGCGCATGAGCAGTTCTATGCTTCTTTCCTCCACACTACAGGGCCCCAGTGGTGGGCTGTGAGTCACATGGTCGGCAGATTGAAACCAACAGCAGCACCGCAGGCGAAAGACTGGGCTTTCTACGCCCACAAACAGTTCAGAGTCTCAGAAACCCACGGAGGGGGGTGTCGTTTGGAGTCAGCACTGATGCCGTAGCTGTCAGTTTAGAAAGTTCTTTTGTTCCTTCCCCACAAGAACACCAAGGACAACAATCAACAATCAGTAGATCCTCTGACAACTCTGTGATGCAATTAGAAAGATCCGGCCACAAGACAAACACAAAGCAAGGGGGTGGTGAAAAGTCACTGGTAAGTAGGAGAAATACTTTCCTTTCTACTGCAAATGCCCTTTCCCCTCCCCACTTGATGACCATGGTGATGGCAGCAATGGCCACTCTGATAGCAGCCCACAGACTCTTCTTAGTGCTCCAATCAGATCTTGCTCAGACATATTACTAAAAAAAGGTGCATTATTTTACTCCAAAATTATTTAGAAATAATTTTTTTCACATACATATCTTCCATGAATATTTTTGAAGACCTCTTGTAACCAAAGGCATGGCCAAAGGTATTGCTATGAATCAAACAATGATGAGATACCATCTTACAATAACAATTAAAATTTCTAAAAATTTTTTTAAAGAGAATAACATGCTGCAGAGATTGAAACTCTTCTACACTGCTGGTGGGCTGGTAAGTATATGCAACCACGGTGGAAATGGATATGGATATGGCCAGGCCTAAAACAAATGGCAATGGAAATATTGTCATGAGCTGCGCGATCAAGAATTACTTAACGCTCTTGGACATTTTCAAACGCTTGTCTTATTCACTTCAAACACACATCAAACAATCTAACACTCTTAAAATGAACTTAAGTCATTAGCTATAAGGGTAACACAAGGTTAATTCAGCATCATATCAGTTACTGGCCCTTAGTCCTATTAGGCATTGTCTTTATCGGTGGACTCACCAGGGTAGAGTTGGAGAAAGCAAGAGTGGATGTCTCCTCCTAGGCGCCTAGCTCTCTGAGTTCAGCCTCTCTACCCGGGCCTTTATAAGCAGTCTTGCTGGCTCTCTGATGTCCTTCTTGCGTTCGGCCAGGTCTTATTAGGGTTCCCCGGATGTGTCCGGGGAGCTTCTAGGTGCCGCCCTGGTAGGGGGTTTGCTTCTTTTCAGTGAGTCTGCAGTGATGCAGCATTTCTTACTGGGCTTTTAGTCTCTCAAAAATGGAGTCACTTATGTTCATAGGTGGTATGTGATTCAGCATCTTGCAATGAAGTTCTGTGTCTTCTAAGGTAGTTTTAACATGCTCTCATCACTAAGCAATACTGCTGCTGGACATATACCCCAAAGAAACAAGAGACAGCTCATGAACAGACGTAGGCTCTCCCAGGTTCCTCGCAGCACAGTTGACAAGAGCAAAGAGTTGGAAAGGGCCCAAATTGCCATCAGTAGAAGAATGGATAAAAAAATAAAACTTTGGCACATGTACACAATGGAATATTATGCATCCTTAAAAAACAGTGAGGATGACAATTACAAAACTCAAATATGGCGAGGAGAAAAATTTTGCATCTGAGCAAAAATTATGAACCCCCAATTTGTGGAGGGCTATGGGGGACGGTGGGAGCCCAAAACCCATCTGCAGAGTATCTGCTCTATCCACAGGCAAGAGTAGCGATTAGCCTTAATATCAGGCAGAGACCATTGTAATCTTGATTATGCTGGATTGACCTTGATACTTGACCAGTTGACCACCCTATAGACTTGTCTTTTCCTTGGCCTTTTGCTTATTGTTGAGGGTCTTTTCCTTCTTATGCGTTATTAGTATTTTTGTCTGTATACTATTATGGTTTTTACCCCTATCACCTTAGCATGATTTTGTTTTTTATTGTTTTCTATTGGGTTTCCCTGCTGTGAAGCACAAGATGAGTGAATGAATAATGAGAATAATGGATACAAGGGGTTATGGGGAATACAGGGTGGGAGAGGGGAGATAGAGTGGGAAAGGGGATTCCTGGAGTAACTAATAAAGGCAGGAGTGGGGAGAGAGCACCAGAATGGATTGTAATTGCATAACTCATCTTAAAGGCAATTTAACGATAGGGGTTTGGGGGTACTCTAAAATGGATGTGGAGGTGATTGTATAATTCTCCATGATAGGGTTGAGCTACTGAATTATATGATATGTAAATCACTTGTCAATAAAACTGTTGCCAATAAAAAACGCAATAAAACCATGAAACATCTCAAGACGTGGAGGGACCTGGAAACCATTATGCACAGTGAATTTAGTCAATCACAAAAGGACAAATATTGTATGAGTCCACTACTCTTAGGATAAACACCAAGATGAAGGCACACTTCTGCTTCCAGGGCATGCGCTCCTCTAGCCCTGTCTGCCAAACATCGCAGTAGAGAGCCTGACTAGAACGCATGAAGCATACAGAACCGCTTTTACATATATGTGATAAAAAAACACAGATATAAGAGACCTCACTTTAGCTGGGGTCAGCTTCTCAAGATTGAAGGAAAGGGAGATGACGAATTAGGTGTTGGCATACAAAATTGTACTTTAGTCACCCCAAATCAGCAAACAGTCCTTCAAGAGTGATAATCGAATCTGAAGGGAAATTCAAATCAAGATAGGAGGAGAGGAGCATGCATTGCTGGTATGAATACGAGGCAGACCAACCTACCAATCGGGAGAAAAATTGTTTAACAAATATATTGAGAACCCAGGGGAAGAATATGCCTGGTGCTATGTTCCTAATTAGACACTTTAGATCTAGTTTCTATTCAGCCCCTGGTGACGCAGGCCATGTGCTATAAACAATTTGGACTTTAGACCCTGTTTTGTTGAGATAGACAACATCCTTCATAGGCCATGCCAGAAGGACTCACTGTGGAAACCCCACTAATTGAACTAATTTCTACCTTTAACTCACTTGAAGTCCTTGGACTTAAGGCCAAAAACACATGATGTGAGAAGAAGCAGATAGATAACTGCTATACACAGGTATAGAACACAGGGATTACTGTATACTTATTATCTAGAGGTCCTTCTTACTTTATTATGTACTAATCTGGCAGGCCTGGTCCTGTCAATGAATATTATTGAGAGCTTTGCCTTATTGCCAACCCTGTTGTTTAGGTGGCGTCCACTAGCTTAATAATTTAATCTGCACGAGTCAATATTTTGTGTATTGTGGTACATATCCAGCCTATACTTATATAATCTCATTTCCTCAGTTGTGCTAAAGCCTGTACCATTGGTCAAATTAATAATTATCAATAGAATGAACTTATGCCCAAGGGAGATGATTAATAATATTCTCTAACACAAAATGATGATGATGTGTCTAAGGTAAACTGGAGACAAATATAAACCATAGAATGGATATGGGGCTCACACTTAACTCTAGCCCCAACCTAAGAACAATTAGTTCTTATGTCTTGGCCCTGCTTGATATTTGCCCTCATGAAGAAATCACTAATGATATGGGTGCCACAGCAAAATTTAGCAAAGGGTATCAGAAAGAATAGTGTCTGGAGTCTTACAGGCTTGCTTTTAAACAAGCAGTCATGTAAGTAAGGTGTTAATTAAGTCCATGTGGAAGAGGCACACCAGCCTGTGCGACCCAATGATTGTAAATAATAACATCAAAATCCAATGGAGGGAAGGGTATCAACACTTAAATTGAGAATACCTAGTTTGCAAAAGGGTATGACTGTGGAAGCCCAAAATTCTTTAGCAGGATCTACACTTAGATAAAGTCTCCAATGATTTCCCTCTGACCATACTTGAGGGATGTGAAGAACTTTGTTATCAGACAGCAAGTATTGTAGGAATGATTGTAGCAGATTATAGCCAGGTTAAAATGTAACATTTTATTTGAACCACATTTTGACCCATTTAAAAGTTCTATCAGTTCTATATATATAAAATGTAACATTTTATTTGAACCACATTTTGACCCATTTAAAAGTTCTATCAGTTATATATATATA
>NW_022103946.1:464764-472122 GCF_000313985.2 Echinops telfairi
TATATATATGGAAATACACATGGATTAAGCCTCAGGTGAATCTCCCTGTGAACATAGACCAGGGATGAGAATAGCCTTGTAATCATGGAGACTACATTGGAAAGTGGATTATGGTGGATGTATTTAGGTTAAAATCTTACACCTTATCATTTGATCTCACTTTTGACCCATTTTAAAGTTGTTTTCAAAACAAACTCACTGCTATCAAGTCAATGTTGACTCCTAACGACCCCTTTCTGAGACTGTAACTGCTTACAGAAGTAGAAAGCCAAGTTTTGCTCCCAAGGTGGTTTTGAAGGGTCAACTTTGAGGACCACAGCCCAAGATGGCACCATTAAAATACCAGGGCTCCCAAAGTTGTTCTAGTTTGTATTTTTTTTAAGCAGGGTTTTTCTTTGCTATTGTTGTTAGGTCTTTTGACCTTTTGTTTTTTGTTTCTGTATGTTTTTCGGTACATGAAATCCAGGATGGGTGAATCGAGAGACAGTAACTGAATTAATGGTTTATTGGGGGTATGGCAGGGGGGAGTGACAAGTAGTACAAGAAAGAAGAAAATGTTCTAAAATTGATTGTGATCAGATTCTGCAAATCTTCTTGATATAATTGAATGATGGAAATGTATTTTATTTGTACTATGTCCCAATAAAACAGTTGATTAAAAGCGTTGCTGTGAAATCACAGAAGCCGTGATTAAACAAAAACATCGAAATGGGATGCTCTAGGTTCTCTGCATGTCCTCTATCTAGGTCTATATAACTCTGAGCACTATGCTTCTCCCTTTCCAACCTTTCCCTGGCGAATTCTGTGTTCTGCGATTAACATCATGTGAAAATGGCAGTCTTGGCATCCTCATGGGACACAATTTGTGTTCTTTGCCTTTGGGAACCAAATAAAAGTCTGAAAGAAAAGATCAGGAATGAAGGGTGCATGGGGATATATTTCCCAATAAACTTCTTGCAAGACATCCCTTTCTACCTTTGAAGCATGAGCATGTGCAGCGTTGTGATGGAAAGCAATTCCTAGCCCTTTTTCTCATCAATGCCATATTCAACTTTCTTAAAATGACCTCGTAATAATGCCCATGATCATTTGTGTGCTTCACAAAATACTTCAAAGATTACCCTTTGGGGAGTCAGTTTCAAAAACAGGCACAGTGACCTTGTGAGATAATTTTTCTGCCTTGAATTCACAGGCCTAGCAGAAGGCATCTTTCCTTTGAAGACACCCACAGTCATGAGACAAATGCAAATGTATTACTGAGCACACTCGTCTACAACCATCCAGATCGCAGAGACATATCCTAGTTTTCTAGAGATGCTCTAACAGAAACAGCAGACACGGGTGGCTTTTAAGCACAGAGATTAATTTTCTCACAGTTTCAGAGGCTTGAAGTCTGAATTCAGGGTATAAGCTAGAGGGGAAGGATCTTTCTCTTGCTTTGAGGGAAGAAATCTTTCCATTTCTGTAGCTCCTGCATTCCTGGGTTCCTTGCCAATTCTCATATGGCCCAGTAATCTGCTTTTTTAAAATTCAGAAGTGATTAGTTTCAGGACACACCCTATTTTATATTATCTTAACCATAACATTGGATTGCATTTTAGAAGGTGATTCCTTCCATTCCATGCATAGATATAGAGGTTAGTTTTCCAATGGACATTTTGGAAAACCACATTTGGATCCATAACTCATAGAAAGGGGAGACATCGGACAGGCAAGATATGACAAAATAATAATTTATAAATTATCAAGGGCTCATGAGGGAGGGGGCAGCGGGGAGGGAGGGGAAAATGAGGATCTAATGCAGGGGGCTTAAGTGGAGAGGAAATGTTTTCAGAATGATAAGGGCAATGAAAGTACCAATGTGCTTTACACAATTGATATATGTATGGATTGTGATAAGAGTTGTATGAGCCCCTAATAAAATGACTAGAAAAATAAATAAATAAAATTAAAAAAAATTTTTTTTAAAGAAACAGGAAAGGGCGGTATACGAAAAGCAATGAAAGAAGCCGAAAACATTTCAATGGAATGCTGGATAAAATGTAACCTTAACGCATTGCTGTTATGTCACTTCCAACTCATAGCAACTAGAAGAATTTACAAATATCATATCAAGCATACCTTAAGAATTAACAGAAAGCAGGGACAAAGAAGTAAGGGAAGTCATGAACATAATATATGAACAATGAGCAGATCAAAGGAGGTGCCGTTGTTGACAATGTCATTGTTTGCTGTAGTAGAGTAAATGTCGCGTGGTCTTGTGTCAACTTCATGATCACTGGTATGTTTGGGTTCATTGTGTCAGCTGTTTTCTCCATTCGTCTCATGAAGGGTCGTCCTCCTTCTCAGTGATCCTTCACTTCATCAAATGTATCTTTCCGTAGCAGTTCGTCTTTCCTGATGACATGTCCAAAGTGAGTTAAAGTCCTTACTTCTAAGGAATATCCTGGCTGTCCTGCTAAGATTGATTTATTCATTCATTTCGTAGCCCTTGGTATTCCTTCCCCAATACCACAGTTCAAAAGCATCATTTCTCCTGTCTTTTTCTCTTTTCATTGTCCCGCTGTCATTTGCATACAAGGTAATGGAGAAAGACTGTGGCTTGTTCAGATGCACAAGTCATTAAGGTGACATCTTTGCTTTACTAAAATTTTAAAAAGTTCTTTTGCAGTAGATTTGCCCAATGTAGTATCCTACCTATTTTCCCCTGTCACCCCTCCCCAAATAAAAACAAACTACAATCATAATGTGGATTCTGATAGTGTTTCTGAGGCTAAAAATCTGTACTGAAATAGACTCATCTTTACAGAATGGCCCCAACGATCTTTTGGCTAGCAGTTAATTGCTTACCTGATAGTACCGTGAGAGTTCCTATCCAGTTTTTAGAAATAATAATACAAACTGTAAATACATCATTAGATACTGATTAACCAAAAAAGTACTGCTGTAAAATTACTAAGATAAAACTGTACATATATAACCTTTCATGGTTAGTCAAAATTTGATTTTTGATTTTTCTAAAGGGATATGTATCGCTATTGGTAGATATTTTAATTGTATGTTTATACTGTTCAGGGTGAAGATTATATAATCAGAATGTTGGCTATCATTTAACAAATGTTTAAAAGGCCAACTGCATTAGGATTTGGCTCACTGGTATAGTGTGGTATCTTCAATAGCAAATGTTTCACCACCCCCACCCCCCAATCTCCCACCCCTCATCCCACAGAACAACAGCAAAAAATAAAAGTCGAAGAAACATCAGGCTGTGCCGTAAGAGTTTGAAGCACTGGAGAATAGTATCCCATGCTTTGGTCTTCGCTTGGACTCTAGATTGTCAACTCAGGAGAGATTATTTTTCTAATCCTCTTTGGGATCGGTTTCAAAATTCTAAAGTACTAGATGGTTGGACTCCATGGTCTATATGGACCCTTTTAGTTCTGCAATGCAATGAATGGTTATAAATATTTCATTTTCCTTTCTGAGTCATCTGTAAAAATAGTTTTGAAAACAAGGTTTGCAGCAGGAACCCCTTCTCTTCCATAGCAACTACCGCGATCGTGTTCGTTTTTGACCCGGCAGAGCTGGAGGCTGGCCGCACAGGTGAAGATGGTGATTATCTTCCTGCCATCTAGCAGCACAAATACAGGCAGATGCCAGTCCCGGGTCAGAGGGAGTGAAAGGGAATGCTTACGAGCAAAGGGACGGGAAACCGTGGGATGCTTTTCTTTTGCCTGACCAGCTATCTCTCTGCTCCAGTCAGTCAACAAATATCAGCTCTTTGCATAATTGACAGAAAGTTCTTTGACTGTTGGGCATACACAGACCAGCAAGAAGCAGTCGTTGCCTCAGAGGATTGCACAGTCAGGTGAGAAGAGACAGAGGCATGGAATTCAACTAAATATAACACCAGAAAGAATTGCGAATGCCATCATGAAGTTAAGATGCACGTTATAAAACTACTGCTGCAGGAGATAATAAAACCTCCTGAGCTGGTAGGCAAGGCAGTAAGTGCTAAATGTCTCTCTCATTTCAACTCCAACCGCACCACCCATCTTACCTACATATACCCACCCTCTAACCATGCTACACTGAAATCCGTAGGTCCTATCTCCAAATATGCCCTGTCCAACCACTCTTCCACACAGGAGTGAGCTTCCAGATGTTTGTGGGAGAATTCTTATAGTTCCATTCCATTTTTCCATGGACTTTCCCCCTCCTTCCTGCCATTCCATGTAAATGCTTTGAAAGTCTCACCAACCTCACTCTTCGCAAACCATCTATGACCACAAACACACCCTGATTTTCTAAGTCCTTCTCCAATTCTTCTTTTTAGAACCCACCTGGACTATTTATCAGATTGCAATACTGTGTTTCTATTAATATATCCATCTCAAGGACCTTAAGTCAAGCAGGACACTAAAAGGCATCAAGTTTGTAAACCAACCTTTTATCATCAGAGAGTTCTGAAGATTACTAACAACTTTGCCTATTAATTTTATTCTTCCTATTCTTATTATTGTTGAATAACCCCATTACTCCACCTAAATAATGGTTTTGCAAACAACACATTTATGCAAATGCTTAATATCCTTTATGAAATGGGGCAGAATATTTTTTAAAAAACCCTTTTTGCTAAACCGTTAGTTTCTTAGCATTAGGGAATACACGACTTTTATTATTCTGTGGCTAGAGCCTGTACTTAGTTTTCTATTATTGGGTGAAGAAATGTGCATTTGAAAACAAATTTAAAATTTGAGTAAGCAAGACAAGCTTTAGGAAGAGTGACAGTTCTGAGCAGGCGGCTGCAGACTGGTGAGTTTTCAGTGTGTCCGTGAACAGAAGAAGAGAGCGAGCCAGGTCCAGGAAGTCGCTTGAGCGACAGTGAGGCAGCAAAGTAGTGGGTCCCATATGGCAGAAGTGAAGGACCCCGGTGGAGCAGAGTGTAAAATGAAGTGCAAAAGGAAGCTGGGAGAGAGGAGATACAAAGAAATGAACACTTGAACGTTGGTGGCACTGTGAATGAAATATTTGGTTGCTAATCATAAGGTCAGTGATCCTAGCTTGCCAGCGACTCTGCAGGTCAAAGATGAGGCTGTCTGCTCCCATCATGATCAGTAGTCTCAGAAACCCTCTGGAACTGGTTGACTCTGTCCTCTGGGTTTGTTAGGAGTCCAAATCAGCTCTGTGGCAGTGGGTTTGGTGTGAGTTTCACTGGTTGTAGGCCACGAGGAATCTTAACAGGTTCACGAGGGAAGTGGGCATGCTATGATGATGTACATATTTTTGAAATGCCACTTTCGCAGAATGGGACTTGGCTAGGAGATGGCCCAGCATGAAAACCTAGAGCCCAGGGAAAGAGTGGTGCTGGTCCTGTCAAGTAAAAGTTGGATTCCTCACTGTCAGGTCAGTGATTTGGACCCACCAACCTGTCTGCTATGGTAAAGATGAATGACCTGTTGGAATTGTCTTTCTTCACTGCACATAATACTTTGAGATTCATCTAAATTATTGTGTGGCTCAGTGGTTTGGTTCTTTTAATGGCATTTAAGTAGCCCATCATATGAATGTCGTTTTTTTAAGCATTTGTCTGCTAATGGACATCTAGGATGTTTTCCATATCTAGGCTGTTTCTAATAAAACTGCTAGAATTCTGCAGGGTTTTTTTGTAGATGCAATCATTTTGTTCCTCCAGGATAAATGCCCTGGAGTGCAATTGCTGGGTTTTTTGGAAAGGACATATTTAGATTAAAAAAATTAAAGAAATCGTTCAATTCTTTTTTAGGGCGATTCTACGGTTTTATATCCTCACTAGTAATTTTTAAGAGATCCAATTTCTCAATACCAACAGCAGCATGATTTTAAAGATTTCTGTAGATGAATAGTAATAGCTCACTCAACACAGCCTTGATTTGCAATTTCCTAAGAGCTAGTGTCTTCGAGATTTCTAAAGAAACAGAACCAGATAGAGCTAGGTAGAGACAGAAAGTTATAGTTATATTGGGATATATATCTATAGGGCTAAATATGTGAGGTATATGCAAAGAGGTTGTAGGAAAATTCCACATTTCACCTTTCACTCCCTCTCAGTTTCTCTGCCATTCTGAGTGTGGTGTTTCTCCGACTTCACCATGTTGTCTCATAAAACTTTCAGGATCAAGAGATTCATGGCCAAGAAACAGAAGCAGAATCGGCCCATTCCCTGATGGATTTGAATGAAAACCGGTAATAAGAGCAGGTACAACTCCAACAGAAGACATTGGAGAAGAACGTAGCTGGGTCTGGCAGGAGCCCCTGAGGGGTGGCACGGATGGCCACATTTTCCCAGGCTCACTAGCGGTCTCTCATGGTGAGATAGATTAAGACTTTTGCCACCATCTGATCCATTGAACGTGTATTGGCAAATAATCTGGTTTCTTCTTTGTTTGTTATGCTTCCGCATTGAGAGTTTAACAATAAATAATGTAAGACTGTTGGTTTGAAAAACAAGAAAAGAAAATTCCACATATGTACAACATATATACACATATATAAAATATATATGTATACATATATACAATATGACAACGGTTATAATAATCTATTATATTCACAACTTAATATATCCTCATATCCAATTATTTTAGGTAGCTTCCAAATAGTATGTTTAGCTCTGAAGAACACACAAGGGGGCTTCAAAAAGTGTGTGGAAAATTCCACTGCATTTTAATTCCATTAATGTTTTGAAGCTCCCTCATACAGTGAGTTTGTTTTCACTTATTCACTCATCTTGGCAACTAGCCCATCAGCATACATTCTTTTCATACCCGATCTATTGCTGAAATTGTCCTCAGTGCAAGGAATATAGTAATGAGCAATGACCCCTGGATCTCAACATCCAGTAAGTGAAATAAGAAATACATGCAAAACAGTCACAGCCTCTCAAGTACAAAATAGGAAGATTTATTTATTCCTTCCTTAACAAAGCATTTCCGACCCTAGTCTAGTACAAACCAGAGTCTATGCTGACTTTTAGGTATGCCAAGAGTAATCCTTTATTATTTGCATTTGGCTCAAGGACCTCAACAATGTGCTCAAATATAGCAAGATAATAAAGATGATGCAAGACAAATAAACATTCTGTTGTGCATGAGGTCACCATGAGTTGTCACCAGGTCAACAACAACTTTGTCAGTCTAGGTCCATTAGAGAAACAAATCCACAGAAACTCGCACGTCTAAGAGAGAGTTTAATATAAAGGGTGAGTACACATCAAGAAAACATCCCAACCCAGTGCTGCCCAAGTCCACAAATCCAACATTAACCCATATGCCCGACACCAATCCACAAAGTCCTCCTCCATCTCACAAAACACACAC
>NW_022103946.1:472649-490728 GCF_000313985.2 Echinops telfairi
ACGTGTACGGGTAAATGGAGGGGAGAATAGGGACTATGAGATGGCTTCCGGAGACTGAGTCAAAGGTTGCTCTGTTACCCTTTCTGCTTCATAAATGTCCAGCAGTGTCCGGTGCAGATAGCTTCCATGTGTCCATCATCAAGAAGCTAAAGAGGAAACCATCGCATGGCTGTTATCAGTAGGGATCATGTGCAGGGAAAGGTGAAGGATTTTCATTTTCGTAATTACTTTGATATCAAAATGTGCTTTGGTTTTCAGGTTTTGTCCAAATTGCTAATGGTTCTCTTACTTACAATATTCAGCAAGTAACAAAACTCTCTCATTCTCATGGCCACAGTGCAAATGGAGACCAGGAATATCTGACAGATCTCGACATGGGCAGCTGGCACTTTAGAGTGTGTACTGGAGGAAAGTTCTCTTTAGAAATACAAACAAAAATGAGAAAAATTCTGAAACAAAAGTCCCTTCATTCAAGGATTCTCTAACATCGATATGGAAAATGGTGATATGAACTGATGAACATCCTTCCACCCACATTGGGTCAAAGTGCAGACTAGCATGAGAGACAGAAAACAGGGTGTGGATAACCCATGCACTGTTAACCATCTCCACAACTCCCTGAGCACCAAGCCTCCCTTTGATGCCCCATCCAACCATGCTGATCATTGTAGCAATTCAATTGCCTGCTCCTAGGTTCTTGTGTTAGTCTGGGTTGACTAGAGAAACAAATCCAGAGACAGTCATGTATGTATGCGAGAAGTTTATATCCAAGAGTAATTGTATATTAAGAGAACATCCCAGGCTAGTCCAGATCAATTCTGTAAGTCCAATATTAGCCCCTAAACCAATGCTAGTCTATATCCCACTCTTCAGACTCAGACAGCACATGCAATAACATCAAATGTAGGAAGATCACAGGCTAGTGGGTGGAGAGTCTTGTGGATCCAATGTCGGTGGAAGCATCTCAGCGCTGGCAAGGGTCTCTTCGTGGCTCTTCCAGTTCCAGGGCTCTGGGTCCCCTCAGAGTGGCTCCATGTGACTTGGCAACAGGAAAGTCTAGCAGAGAGAGTGTATGTACCGTCTCCAGGGAGGAAGACAGGAGTTCCCAGAATCCTGAGGAGAAGGCCATGCCCACACAGAGGCATCATTGGCTATGACCTGATTGACAGGCCAGACTCCACCCCTTTGCTCAAGTTGACAGGAGCTTATATAACTACCACACTTCAGGTGATTGAGTACCACCACTGGACTTCATGACTTTGGGGACCTCATCACCTCTGTGGATATTGGAAAATTGACTTTTGTGACCACCTCTAGAATCACCAGCCCTGGTCTGCAGAATCCAGCCAACACCTCACCTTCTGACGAATACATTTCTGTGTGTCATCTGTGCTCTCTTATGGAACAAAAGCCTTGGAAAAGTCTTATGGCCTTGCAATGTGTATCAATCCAAGCATGCTCAGCTCCCTAAACCTTTTGAATCCTTCCTCTCTCATCTGTTAGGGTAACTCAGAGATTTACAATTTACTCCATTTGAGCAATTTCGTTCTAGTTTCTAAAGGGCAGCAAGTTTGCTTCATCCACAGAGGTTCTAATAAAACACGCAAGTCAACAAATTCTAGTATTATCATTTGGACTCCTTGATCAAACACATTTAGAGACCAATCCCAAGAGTCTTCTCTTTGGCTCCTGAGAGTACTTGATAGCTAAGTCTTG
The DNA here is from genome assembly GCF_000313985.2 of Echinops telfairi. Lineage (NCBI taxonomy): Eukaryota > Metazoa > Chordata > Mammalia > Afrosoricida > Tenrecidae > Echinops > Echinops telfairi. The sequence goes on from NW_022103946.1 coordinate 474,366, forward strand.
TCATGTCATTGCGGGTATAATAGCTTTCCTCTGTAGTCAACCCTAGAGCACCCCTAGCAAGGTTTTGTGTGACTTCATCTTATTTACTGTCTGCGAAGTCAAGAGAATTAGGGCCAGGCTCGTCCTGAGGAGATTGCCTGTTGCCTAGTATGAGGGAAGTCTCTCTGGTCTCTTCTCACTGAGGGTGCCAGCTCATATTTGAGAATGGTAGACCAGCTCATGCTCGAAAGTTTCAGGCATGTCTTCAGGGCCCAAATCCCCAGGAGTATGCACCTAGCTATCCCCATCTCATATTTCAGTACCATGGGTTTTTCGAACCAGGGCCTACTAACCAAACTGGCGCTGGGCAAGCATACCAAGGTGGCTGGAGCTCTGAGAGATCCTGAATTTGCTCTTCAACTGTTCTGCTTCGGCGGATAGGATTACGACATGGTTAAGGGATAGAAAAACAAAACAAAAACCATACTTAACTAAAGGGAAAGAGCTCCTCTGCCTCTCACTCTTAGCCCTTAACGATTTCTTAACCATCCACAGCTGCTCAAAATCCTGCAGCAGGAAGAGAGTGCATCTTATCAACCGCCATCGAATACTGTTCTGGAAGACATGCTTCCCCTTCACCGGCTACGTCTTTCCGATGCCTGACCCTTCACTTTAGCAAGTACATTTCTCTCTATCAGCTTCCTCGCTGATGAACATTTAAGCACTGGACTGTCCAGGTTGCACCCAGGGTCATCGTCATCCCCATTTAACTCTGGATGGACTTGCCCTTTCCAGTCAGAGAGAGAGAGAACAAGTCCCAAAGCCCCACTTTTCCATCTATTTTCTAAGATGACTCGTGGCATCTCCTGTGCCAGTGTGGGTCCTTTGAGATCTCCAGTTGCACCTTGAACAGCACAGGTCCAATTATACTTTGGTTGTTTCTTTTTTTAATACTGAGTGATGCTCATCATCTGTGCATGAACACTTTGTCTCTTTAGGAAATTGACTATTGCCATAAAAAGGTGACCTCTTTTGGTTCTCATGTATTTTTCCTCATGCAATATCATAAGCCTTGGATAATTCGATGGGTCCCATGGGAAGTGCCACTAGTGATGCTGGAAGTGCTCTCAAGAAGCAGAAAAAAAAGTCCTGACATTACAAGAGAAAGTTTAATTGCTTGCTATGTACTGTTTGTAGATGGCGGTCTGCAGCTTTGGTCACTCACCATTTTATGATAAACAAATCTAGCGTAAGAATCATTGTAAAAAAACAATAAAAAGCAATTGGTTGAGTAATCACTGGAGCTACATCAATACATGTGAAACTCTTGCCTCTTTTGCAAAATACCTTTTTATCTCATAATTACAAAGTAGCTTTCATATGGGTGCACCATCTAGTGTGTGTAACTTACAAGATATATATTAATCAACTTCTTGTGCTATTGGTAAGATTTCCAGTCAGCAATAGCCTATTAGTAATTATGATTTGGGGAAGTCAAATGTTATAATAATAGTTGTTGGTATTGTTGTTTTTACCGCACAGGGATTGGTGTCCCTGACCCCCTGGGTGTCCAAGGATCACTATAGATACGAAACTCTGAGTAGACATGCAAGGAATTCATTGGTAGAAAGTGGTGGAGCAGGAATGACTAGGAAGAGGCTGAAGGCTGGGAAGCAGTTTTCTGACTGCAACATGTGGTCTGACTCACTCTGCAGATGACTCTGGAGCACACAGCAATATGTCAAACTTTGCATTTGTTCCTGTTGTTGTAGGGACTCTCAAAGGAGAAAATTGGTCTTGAATGATTTGGAAACAAGCAAGTTCTATATACATTTGAGGAGATTTGAAAACTTTTTTTTCCAGTTGACCTTCGGTTCCTTTCACCTAGGCCAGACTATTTAGGAGGCTTGACATGTTTAAAGCTTCTTTGACTAGTGAACCTATTTAAACAGGTCGGCCAATACAGAATTATCAATTTTATATGTGTTCTAATCTTTTGTTTTATTTCTAAGTTATTTTGAGGATAAGTTATGTATACATAGTCTTGACTATTTCAGGCAAAAGAACAAGTTGAAAAACTGCTTTCCTTCTTGGTTGCTTGCTGTGGTAGTTACATAATTTTATGTCAACTGGATACATAACTGTAGAGATGGAGTCTAGCCTGTCAATCAGGTCACAGTCTGATGATGCCTCCTTGTGGGTGTGTCCTTCTCATGAAGATTCTGGGACCTTCCTCTCTCTGCCTTCATCTCTCTGCTGACAAGCCATGTGGAGCTACACTGAGACCTGAGTAAGCCATACTGCAGAGACCTGTAGAGACAGCCCTGGGATATGTCCACTGCCATACGAACCACAAGACTTTTCACCCACCAGCCTGTGATCTTCCTGCATTTGGCGTCATTGCGAGTGCCAACGTGAGTCTGAAGAGGAATTTATGGACTAGTATCGGACATATGGGCTAAAATTGGACTTATGGACTTGATCTGGATAGGGCTGGGATGTTTTCTCAGTATACAATTGTCCTTTGATATAAAGTTCTTTCTTACACATGTGTCTCTGGATTCTAGTCACCTTTTGAAAAAGGTGAATTATTTTAAGTTTCCATTAAAGTCACTAACAAAAGTTGGGTTCATGTCTCTGGCTTTGAATGGTTAATAAAAGTCACATTTTTTTTAATTTCAAATTTTATGCATGCATACACACACATAAACATACGTACATGTATATATATATGAACACTTATCTAGCTTTTATATATATATACACATATATAATGTTCACACAATGTCAAAATCATAGTATCCTATGTCACAGAACATACTGTGTGCTTTAAATCTGTAGAAAATGAAATGAAAAGATAGTGAACTTTTTCCATGAACTCTTTGAAGCCCCCACATGTACAATGAAATCTCTAAGAGCTGGAAGTGCCTTTATTTCCAGGATTCAGTTTTCCATCTTTTGATAAAGCAGTCTTACCACTATTCTATTATTAGCATTCACAGAAAACATTTTAATTTTCCCTCTCTGACAGATTTCCATCTCACACAGGTTCCAACTGTCACCAGTTTTACAGAATATACCTATTAGGGGGCTTCAAAAAGCTCATGAAATAATAGCATTTTCCACTAACTTTTATAAGTCTTCTTGTATGTATACAAGGGTAAGTCAAAAATTACATGGAACAATTTGTAAAAATAATTGTTCAATGGTGAGATAGTTAAAGTTTATTGTGCCAACCTGGCTGATAAACACACGTGGGGTTAACTGACGGGTGGAGAGATAAATGGCTTGGTGAGTCTCGCCTTTCTAGTTCTCGGGTCTCTTGCTTTGTGGTGGTCAGACCAGGGCACAGCTGCCTTTACCAGTTCCCTGCTTCAGCTTACAAGGCTCACTTCCTGAAAGACATCTCCAAGGAGAAGCCGCATGGACCTACCCCGATGCAGCCTTGGGTGCTGGAGCAGCCTTGTGGAGACCCCTACCAGCGCTGAGATGCTTACATTCTCACTGATTCGCCTTTCCTCCTGCAGTTGGTGTCATTACGTGTGTTTTGTGAGATGGAGGAGGACTTTGTGGATGGGTGTCGGACATATGGGTAAATGTTGGACTTGTGGACTTGGATAGCACTGAGTTGGGATGTTTTCTTGATGTGCACTTACCCTTTATATAAAACTCTCTCTTATACATATGAGTGTCTGTGCACTTGTTTCTCTAAAGTACCCAGACTAACACAAATGGGAACCCAATTGAGTGCGTAAACTTTTGCTTAAAGCTTTATACAAATATTCCTAATGAAATATATGTTTTACAAAAATATCTAAATTCCTGTTTTCACTTGAGTTGTTGTTGCTCCTTTTACAGAGAACCTGCTATCTATATTTTGCCAGATTCCCCACCCAGCACAAGTCATTCATTTATTCAGGCTTCCTGGGGACCTGGTCAGATGCTCAAACTACAAAACGATATCATGGATATCACATGAAAATAAAATTTTGCTTAAGATAACCCAATGACAGCTACAGCAGCATATTGACAGGGAACTTCCAGAAGTTCAGGCCAGATTCAGAAGAGGACGTGGAATAAAGAATATCATTGCTGATGTCAGATGGGTCTTAGCTAAAAGCAGAGAATAGCAGAACGATGTTTACTTGTGTTTCATTGACTATGCAAAGGCAATCGACTAAGTGGAACATAATGAGCTGTGGATAACTTTGAGAAGAATGGAAATTCCAGAATATTTCTTTCTGCATGTGAGAAATTTGTACATGGATCAAGAGTCACCTGTGTGAACAGAACAAGGGCATATCGCATTGTTTAAAATCAAGAAAGGCATGTATCAGTTGTAACCCATCACCATACTTGTTCAATCTGTATGCTGAGAAAATCACCTGAGAAGCTGGGCTGTGTGAAGAAGGCTGCGGCACCAGAATTGGAGGAAGGCTATTAACAACCTGAGATATGCAGATGAAACAAACTTGCCTGCTGAAAGTTAAAGGCATTGAAGCACTTGTTGATGAAGATGGAGGACTGTAGCCTTCGGTGTGTACTACAACTCAATGTAAGGAATACCCAAATCCTCACAACTGGACCAAGAGATAATATCATTATAAATGGAGAAAAGGTTAAAGTGGTCAAGGATTTGGTCTTGCTTGGACCCAAAATCAATGCTTATGGAAGCAGTTGTCATAAAATCAAAAGGCAAGTTACATTAGGTGAAACTGATGCACAAGACCTCTTACATACCTTGATCTGACTTTGGGTCTTCAGTCTGCAGCCAATGACCTCCAGTTTTGATAACTATGTACCTGATGATTGGAAACAAGAAATTTTAGTAACTGAACTGATAATTTTACAACCATGAGAATTCCAGGAAATGTCAATATATTTATTTTAGTGAAGTTTTCAGTTAACTTAAGTGTACATTTATTCAGTTTAGAAAACTGGTTCGCCAATATAGATATAGCATCGCTAAAATATTTGCTGCAGAGAGATTACATTAACAAAATTATACTAGCATTCCCATTGTGACAACAATCCATCTCCTTTACATTAAGTTCAAATGTTATTTATATAGACAGAATAGCATTGCATACAGTTGTAGACTAGAAATTATAGTGATTTACATTATATTGTGTGCCAGTTTTTAAAAATGCAGTAAGATGATTTTAATAATTAATTACACAACAGGAACTAATTGCCTGTCATAGGGTGATATGTGGTAGGAGAATTAGATGCAAACAGAATGAATGCTATGTTTCTGTCAGAATTATTCACTCACTTCTCCTGGACCAACACACACACACACACACACACACACACACACACACACACACTTCCATGCAAAGAAGAAAGGCATGTAGTAAGATTTTCACTGCAAATAAAATATTCTCAGATAATATTGACATTCATACCACCCTAGAACTCAGAATTCAATTCCTATTAAGCATCAACAATGCTACTGATCTTTTGTATTATAAATTATACCTGTATACATTATTAAAAGTATAGTCCTACATATTATACCTGTATACATTAGTAAAAGTATAGTCCTACATATATCAAACTACTAGTATTATAAATTCACAATATGTTCTCCCTGTAGTTTCTCTCAAAATAAAATTGGGCAATAAGAATCAAACAATTCGTCAAAAAGCATGTTGTGTTCATGGAAGTATACGTGGAAATAAATTTTTAAAAGCAAAAATCACAAAAAAAAAAAAAAAGCAAAAATCACAAAGTGACATTATGTCTCAAAGTTACCACGATTGCTTCCCAGAGAATGACAAGTACTGACATTCAACCATGATGAAGAAGCCAATAAGTTACCTGTGATGACCAAAAGTCACATTCACGTAGAAAGAAAATGGTACAACATAGAAAATGGAGGGTTGCTAGGAAGAATTTTTGACATCAAGACCTACTGGGCAAAGTGTGAGATAATGGAGACAGATGTCAGCAAAGAACAGAACACACCGAAGACTCGGATAAAAAGAAATTGACTCGGTATACTACTCGGATAAAATGAAATTGACTCGGTATACTTCTGCAATCTACCTCACAGTGGCCTCAAGGCCTGGTAGGAAGGGAATCAATCCCTGCAAGGTAATTTGGGAATGAAAGTCCCGTGGGGTTCACGTGCTGCAAAACAAGCCGTTCCGGAGACTGCGAGGAAGATGAGCACTTGCTGTCCAGAAAGGGCTGCTTCGTTGTCCAGAGAGAACCCTCCCTTGGGTGAGGAGAACGTTTACAGAAACCAATGCGGTGTCGTTGGGAAGCCAATTAAAGCCCAAGCTTTTGAGACAGGAAGTATGCAAAGAAGAGTAGAATCTAGCACAAATGGTGCAACTGGAATTGACAAAAGGAAGAAGTGATAGAAGTGGGAGCTTGAGCTATCTACATCAGGGAAATTCTCATTCTTCGGAAAGGAGAGCACGCAACCGAATTTTTACTTCTCTTGGAAGGCAAACTACGCATTTTAAAGTAGAGTTTTGTTTGTTTTGAGGTGAACTAAGAGAAAATCACAGTAAAATTGGACTCACCTAAGCTCGGGTTTCAGGTTTCAAACCCAAACCTGAACTGACTGCCTTGGTGCAGTGGTGAGATTCAGTCCGTTTGCAGCAGTTCTGCAGAATGGACACCTCATTTTTTGTTGTGTTCAGTGAACGGGTTGTTAAAATGGCACTTGTAGTCAGGGTTCTCTCTAAGGTGGGCAGCTGGGCACCCCCTAAAGTGGAAACCACAAATTTACATTCTCTGCTCTTTTGGAACATTCACCTGTGTAACAGCATATTCTAAGTGCCCGCAGTCATACTCACTCTGTCCACGGGTATAAAAAAAATTCGATGCAACTATGCTTGCTGATTAATTCAGTCCTTTATTAAAACTCATTATGCCTTTGATGAAATACTACATTTTTATTTCCTTGAGTTTATACTTCAGTAAACCAGCATAAAATGGAACAGCCAGAGAGAGACACACTGTCATTCGTTTCAGCTTTGTGTAACGCCCCCAAATTCCCCAAAGATATTAGGAGTGAATTATATAATTCCTGAAAGCGTTCAAGAAGCTAAAATATTGTTAGAACAATTGCTGCAAGTGCAGCCAAAGCAGAAAGGGATTTTTCAAAGATGAACATGATGTGGCCAGAGAAGAGAAGTCACCTGTTTCTAATCTATCAAAAACAAAAAGACTATTGTCCGGCCTCCCTCTAAGGAATGGGATCCTACTCCGACAGTCAAAAGATGGCGAGGGCTAAATCACACAGCCGAGGGTGCTTGCATAAAAGTGAAGATATTGCAATATTGCAGGATGTCAATCAGGAGGAAATATGGAAATATCTTAAATAACAGCATTATTGTTTTTGTACTAGGTATAATTGAATATCTTTCACTAACAGTTTAGAATTATTATAATTTAGTTTTGTGTAACTCTTTCGTTGTTCTTATTTCAGTATGAATTCTATGAAACCATCAAGTGCCTTTTGGTCTATCTTATTTAATAGTTAAACCGGCCATTAGGGCAGCACGGCTATTGTTAAATTATTTTATTCCACCACTGCCTTTGAGTGGATGACAACTCACAGTGACCCTATGGGGTGGGGTAGAACTGCCCCTGTGAGTTTCAGAGCCTGAAACTCTTTACGGGAGTAGAAAACCCTGGAGCACCGGGTGGTTTTGAACTGCGGATCGTGCAGTTAGCAGCCCAACTCATAACCAGGATGCCACCAAAGCTCCTGTTTCTGGTTTAGTTAGGGTCTAAAAGTGGGATGACTATAGCACTCAGTACTCTGTCAAAGGAAAAGAGCTTATCTCTCCCATTGGTTTTCTTTTGAGGACAAAAGTTTCCTAGAACTCTCCCCCTCACCCCACCCTGGCCCCAGACTAATAAACTTCCTCTTACACCTTACCTGTCCAAATCTTATCACATACAAATCATTGAAGCATGTCTGATACCCAGGGGAATGCTATTTGCTAAATGACTTAGGCCTGATTTTGAAGCACATCATTAGCAAGGAAATCGGAGTGCTTTAACTTACTCCGGGCCACTTCTGGTGATGCAGATAGTGCCCACTTTCCCTGAGCCACAAGAGCTGCAATCGCAGGAAAGCTGGATATCTGAATTGCGAGTTGAACATGTTAAGAAGAAGGCGTTTAATAAAGAGTCAAATGCCATTGCTGTTGTTTTCAGGCACGTTTCAACCCCACTCTTCCCTCTGCCTTCTTACCACAATTCCAAAATCCTTTGTGGCTGGGTGTTTTCTCAGTTGTCTCTGGCTGATTCTCTTGCTTTTGGGGCTGTGCAGCAATTGACTTCTGTTTCTGGGGCATTGCGGTACAGTTACCTGTGTCCAGCAAGTTACTGGGTGTGGGGGGCGTGAGCTGACTCTGGTGCAGGCGAGGAGTCATGGGAACCAGATAACAGCAGGTGGAAGAAAAGTGAGAAAAGGTGAATGAGAAGGGAAAGAAGGGGTTGTAAAAAACAAAAAAGACCCCACAATTTATTTTTTTTAATTATGGCGGATAACTGTTAAGAAGCAAAATAAGATGTAATAGGTATAATGAAGATGTGTTTGAAGAGAGAGAGAACCACAAAGAGATACCAGGTAGGGAAAGAGATGAGGGTGAGCTTAACAAGTGGGCTGCTGCTGCTGTGACAGGGAGGTATGTGCGTGAGGTGGGTTCCTCAGGGACCAGTATGGGGCAGGAAAGTGGTAAATGACAGTGAGGTCAGAGACATGCAGTGAGGGTAGCCTGGTGCGTGGGTTCTCGCTGCACAGCATGCAGGACTGGAGCTGGCCAGCGTAGCACATGGGCCTGGTGGATGGCTCTCAGTTGGATGGCCTGGCGTGGGTGCATAGAGGTAGAGTTTAATGGCAGACAGGGTCTCCACCCTGGGGTGGAAGTACCTCTGCTTTGGGCATCAGGGGCTGCCAGCTAGCCAAAAAGAGCCACCAATGGCCGCCGTGGTTTGTGTTGGGGCTGAGCAGGAGGGAGTAGTAAAACAAGAGCAGGGCTCCTTGCTGGGATTCAATGGGGGCTGTAGTAAATATGTGCTGTGGTGGAGAGAGGGCTCAGGAGCCACTAGAGTTGCTCATCAGTGGGGAAGGGAAGCCATAGGAGCAGAGGTGACTCCCAACAGGGCATGCTCACTGGGTCTGCCTGTAGCTACTTTCCTGTTCCCCCTTGCTTTGCCCATTCCCCCAGACCCCAGGACCGAGGGACCTTTTAGCTTGGACGTTGTTCTTGTGGTTGATAGGCAGCCTAGTTCTTCCCTCTAGATGTGTTTGGTTTTGAATTTGGTTGTCCGGGTCTCTGGTGAGGCGATTCCTCTGTGCTCGTTAGGTGGTGGTCACCTTCTAGCTCCTTGCAGGAAAGCGCCATTGTGTGGGCCAGAGGATTCCTTCCTTCCTTCCTTTCTAAGATCATTTCATTGGGAGCTCTTACAGCTCTTATAACAACCCAAACATCAATTGTATCAAGCACATATGTTGCCATCCTCATTTTCTAAACATTGGCTTTCTATTTGAGCCCTGAAAGCACAAAGGATTCTTCTTCAGTCGTAATTCTATATATATTCTGGATATTACACCACGGTCAGATCTGTCTCGAAATTGTTTCCTGGTCTATAGCTTGACTCAATTTTCCTTTTTTCATTTTTCCCTAACCCTAACCCTGAGACTTTTCATTTTATTGACAAAGTCCTTTGACACACAAAATGCTTGTACCTGATCGCAGTTCCATTGCTTTCATTTCTCTTCTGCTGCCCATGCTTTTAGCTTCCGTATTCTTTCAACCATTTTTAGCTCCATCTTCTGGGACGTACAGCCAACAACACCTGGATACATTAGACTGCACTCTATTGAAGTGTTTTACCTAAACCCCCAAATTGATGGCCATTTTACTTTTGAAATTAAAAACAGAATGCCTTCTAAAATATACGTTTGTCTTGGACTAACTTAGCATCCCTGATGTTGTATCTCCTCTAGTCAAAAATTCTAGCCCTTGAGTTTTAACTGACTCTAAAACACTTCCCTTCAATTACATTTTCTCTCAATCCCAAGATGGAGTCTTTAAAATGTTAGTAGCTTTTCAGTGAGGGCATTGTATTCATAATATGAAACCAGCTATGAATATTTTAATCAGAATGTGATTTTATACTATTGTATCTTAGATTTACTTTCATGCTTTGATAGGTTGATGATCTAGCTCTGAATTTAGTTTTGCATAGAACATTAAACAAAGTTGACCTAACATTCACAATGTGCTGGAAAGAAAATATTTTCTGAGTCTCTAAAAATATTCCATTGTAAAATCATTAAGAACAGTATACTTCAAGTTTAGAATCATTAGCTGAAGCAAAACGAAGTAAAACATTTTATTTCTTTACTTCAAGTGCAGGAGCAAGCAGCTCTTAGGTTTCCCAAAGGAGGAAATCCATTTAAGAGAGGCAGAAAACGCTTCTAAATTATGTTAAGCTTGGTAAATAATGCACAGAATCAGTTTTTTGATCATTAACATCATATAAAACAAATTGTTCAGAAAGTATTGCATAAGCCAAGGTTGTGGAGATGTATCTTAAGCATGGGACAACAGAGATAACAATAGAACAATACTGACTCTGGCTGTCTAGAGGGATGTCGATGGAAGTGGTGAGTGCTTCTCACTACAACATGAGCAATGGGACGTTACTGTCTGATAGCCCTCCCATATGAGATAAGCCTAGTACATATGAGCCAGCACCTTTTTAACTGCTCCCCAAAGTTCCAGGGATGTCGCTAACTGTAGTTGGGGTAAAGAAGGGCATATAACAAATAGGAGGGTTCCAGGCCAACCCTAAGACATTTTACAAACTGATGAGTAAATCATCAACTTCTAAATCAAGACGTGAGTCAAGATCAAGAGAAAAATCCATTTGACAATTCCAGGAAAATCAGCAAGGAGTAGTAGGCCAACAGGAATGTGATAGGGTGGGTCTGAAATGCATTATGATGAAGGGGCAAAATCCTGTGATGACCAGATTTTATTAACTTTATAGGATCTGTTTCTGTGGGTGGGGGAGGATCAGTTAACAAGGCAGGAAAAATGGAAAACAATGATCATTTTTGTCTCAATAAGTAAAATTTTAACTGTAATAAAAGCTAAATCTGTTGCTATCGAGTGGATTCTGACTCATGAAAACCCTATGTATTTCTGAGTAGGACTGCTACAAAGGGCTTTCAAGGACTGGAATCTTCACCGATGCAGATCACCAGGTCTTTCTTCCATGCTGCTGCTGGAGGACTTCCAACTTGGAAGCCTGTAGTCAAGTGCAAACCATGTGCGCCACCTAGTGATCTAACAGCGCAATTGTCATAGAGTGACATTAAGCTTAATCAGACTTGGCGACTCCATGTGACCAAGCAGAACTGCCTAAAAATCCTTACTGGAGCGAATGGTGGGCCTTTCGTCGCACACAACCATTGATGGGTTTGAACCATGGACATTTCAGTTAGCAACCACACTCTTAACTATTGTACCACCAGGACTCATTAAATCATTATAGAGCAATTTTAGCCAAGAAAGAAAAAAGCAAAATCAATTATATATATATGTTATATATATTATATATGTATATATACCGTGATGGGATTTTACAGGTTCACACCAGTTAGGGAGAACCAATACTTAATTTTTTTAGTTTAGCGAACCAGTTGTTAAATGGCCCTTGTAAATCAGGGTTCTGGCTAAGGTGGGCAGTCGAGGTAGAAATAAAAAACGTACATTTCTTACTCCTTTTTAATGTTCCTCTGCACAAGAATACTCTAAGTACACATAGAAATGTTCATTCCAGGCGCTAAGTATAAAAATTAGATGGAAGTATATTTGTACTGTTCATTTATTCCTTTTATGAAACTCATTATACTTTTGACGAGATACTAGATTTTTATTCTCTTGCATTTGTTACTTCAGCAAAGAAAGTAAAGTGAAAAGTGCCACACAACCAGAGAGTGACACAGTGGCATTTGTTTCAGCTTTGTCTTAGGCCCCCAATTCCCACGAGGTATGATGAGTGAATGATGCAATTCTTGGAAGTGTTCAAAGAGCTAAAAATATTGTCAGAACAATTGTAAATTCAGCAGAAGCAGAAGGTTTTTTTTCCAAGATGAGCATATGTTCACTGAAGTCACATGTTTCTAATCTATCAAACACATTGACTGTTGTCTGACTGGCTAACGCTAAAGGAGAAGGATTCTACTACTACAGGGCAAAGTGATTAAAGATAAACCACACAGCCAATGATGCTCTGACAAAATCAGAACGATAGTGCAATAAAATCAGAAGAACATTGCAAATGAGAACGTCAATCAAGAAACAGTATGGAAAACTCTTAAATGACAATATCATTGTTCTTTGTCAGATGTTATTTAATATTTCCATTAATATTTTAAAACTCGTATACTTTTGTTTTGTGTACCTCTTCTATTGTTCTTATTTAAGTACTAACTGTTTGAAATAATAAACTAGCTTTCAGCATTTGGTTTTTTTTAATAATTAAAAAGGATCATCAAAATAGTGAATTGGCTGTTAAATTATTTGAATCTCACCTCTGGATGTATGTATATATGAAGAGGGCAAGAGAGAGACAAAGAGATCCATTTTAAGGAACTGGATCAAATAATTCTATGTTCTTTTAAGAGCTTCAACTGATTGGCAGAGGTTTCTGCACATTACAGAGGATAATCTGCTTTACTTAATGTCAACTGACTTAAATGACAATCACATGTCAATACAGCAACATCTAGACTAGCATTTGACCCTAGAACTAGGTACCATAACCTAGCCAAATTGACACATAAAATTAATAATCACACATAATTTTGAGGGCCCACTATGATCTTGGTGGCTTATCTAAATAAAAATGGAAAATAACATTGTGGTAGGTACATAATCTGGTGTCAACTTGAGACTATTGAGAGTAAAGGGGTGGAGCTTAGTCTGTTAATCAGATCTCAGCCTGATGACCTCATTTTGAGCCGCTATGGAGATAAATAGCTCGCCGGAGGCAGAACACACAGAGACTCTCCCTGTGAGACTTTCCTGTGGACAGGCCACATGGAGTTACCCTGATAACCAGAGCCCTAGAGCTGGAGGAGCCACGTGGAGACTTACATTCACACTAAGATGGTTCCAATGCCACTGGATCCACAATACTTTCCACCCTCTGGTCTGTGATCTTCCTACATTCGGCATCATTGCATGTGTTACATGAGTCTGAAGAGGAATTTTTAGATTAGCATCGGACATATGGACTAATATCAGACTTATGGACTTCATCTGGACTGGACTGGGATGTTTTCTCAATATATAATTGCTCTTTTGTCTAAAGCTCTTGCATATAAACATATATCCATGAATTTGTTTCTGTAGTCAACCCATACTTACACGAACTTTCTTTTGATGCATCTGGTAAAAAATTATAATGAAAGCCAGATGTGTTTCTATCTAGTTGATTCTGATCCAAGTCATGTGTCATATGCTTTGGGGAATATTAGGAAGTATTAAGCACAATTCTGCACTCAGAACCTACCAGTTCTTCCCTGGAGACAGACACACGTATGCAGTTGGTAAATGAGAATAAACATCAGTTTCAAAACTGCTATTCAAAATCAGAGTAAAAATCAATGTTCACTGCAGAGAAGCAAAATGGCAAGAGAAGATGAGGTACTGGCTTGGAAGATACTGGCCTGATAAAGGGAGTAAATGTGGAGTTGACTCTTCATAATGGGTAAGGCTGAGATAAGTATATAAATATGTAACATTACAGGGCATTTCTGGATTCAGAAATAGTGCAGAGAGAGGTAAAAAAGGCGGATGTAGACATTATAGGGATCCAACAGGAGAAATTCTGATAGAGAAATGAGGAAGATAGGTTGGGGCCAGACAAGAGAACACCCTCAGGGCAAGTTTGGGGGGACATGGATGCTTTTACCTTATAACCAATAGTGAGCCAATGAAGGCTTTTGAAAATAAGAATGATCCGATCAGTAATTATAGTCTAGTTATCTTGGCAGTGTGAATCTGATGATTATGAATAGGGATGAGTTGGGGAGTACTTTGAAGTAGAACCCCATTGCCACAGACTCATAAGGACCCTGTGGTTTCTGAGACTGTAGATCTTCAAAGCGTGCAGGCAGCCTTATCTTTCTCTGGTATGGTGGCTGGTGAATTTGAACCACTTACCTTGTGGTTACCAATCCAATGTCTAACCCACAGTGCCATCAGAGCACCGTAAAGTAGGACGCGTTACTAAATCACCGTGGTAACCTACACATAGAAATGACGAGAACCAATTGAGGTGAGGACTTTAAGAGTCGGGAATTAACATATCATAAAAGTCAGTTCTCAAAGTGGGACATGATCTGGACCCTTGCTACAAATAAAGGTTCTTCGGATGTTTCTGGACAGCTTGCAGGATGAAGCAAAGCAAATACAATTTGCAGCAAGTCGAGATCCAAGTAGAGGTAAGAAACTACTGAAATTGTACTGAATGCAATGGAAATGTGCTATCAAATAAGACTACAGAGAGCCTTCCTCGGGAGCTAGTTTTTTAGGAAAAGAAGAATGCATGATTGTGTGTGTGTGTACACCTGCAGGTGCTCACCCCCATGCAAGTGCACACCCCCAGTAGGACAAGTCAGGAGAAATTAACTTGATGACATCTTTAAGGGGTTTCTTGCCTATGATTCCTGGGTACCATATCTGTATAATTAAAAAGCTATTCAACATGCACAGAAGATATTACAAAGGATGTTAATATTAAAATAAAGAAAATTGCCGAGTCATTTAAAAATCATTATCAAACATTTAAACGTCCATTAAGGGAAATGGAACAATGAATCTTTAAAGGCTCCTAAATGGGTGGCCCTCCACATTGTATATTCCAATACTTATGAATAGGCAATTGTAAGTACAGTAATCCAAATTTCAAAAGACAACTGGCCTGGGGAGGTGTACACAAGTGATTAGAATTTCAAAGAGCTCAGAATAAATGCCAGCTCTTTGATAGGATGCTTTATGCATAAAGTGGCAGGAAGAGGTGTCAGAGTTGCTCTTGGAAAGTTCACACAGAGCTATATGAGACCATTAAAGCAGACCTGTGGTGATTTCTGCTGTGTAATAAAACTCCATGCCCGACACTTTTTCACAATGTGCCGTTATTGACCAATGATGAACACAAAAAAACAGCTAATACCCATAACACCTTGCCATACATTATCAAGCTATCCTAGGAGAGAGGGGAAAGTAAATTGTGTTCTGTGTGTTTAGGGCATCATTGAAATTAATGAATATCATCTAAAACAGCCTCAGGGCACCCGCAATGAATTACCAATTCATAGGGGTACTTGTGCTCCCAGTCTTTTTGTACACACAAAGGACTCACAGGAAACTCTAAATCCTTGAATGTATAGAGCTATTTAGTAATCGGGTGGCCCTAGGCAAAGAAGAAGGGGGGAATGCTGAAATACTCATTATATTCGAGGGGGCGTGTACGGTTGGGGTCTTCTACAGGCAATGTGAAAGAGGGCCATGACCTCTGAGGACCAATTTTCCACAGGGATAAATATTAGGAAATGTAAGAAAAAGACATCATTCATAAGACAAAGTCACAGTTATTCTGACAGTATAGGAGATCTGAACCAAAAAGTTGCCAAAATCCCCAATCCTGGAGGAAGGTTCATTTGTTCCTTCTGAGAATACTTGGGGGGATGTAAATTCCTCAAATCTAATTGATTCTGAGGAACCCAATTCCCTGATTTACGTATCAGATGCACATGGTCTAGTCAATGAAAAAAAAAACAAAAAACATAAAAGCTACCAGGCTGAGATGGGACTTCTCAGGGCTAATCCTCAGAATTTCTCAGCCTCCCACTGGTGCAGTTCACAGCCCTGCATGACTAGGGCTCTGTCTGGCCTCCAGTGCCTCACTGCCTCCCTAGGCCCTAGCGCCCTTCTTCAGAAACCACAGCCTGGCCTCTCCCTCCCTGTACTCAGGGAGTGTGCCATTGAGGGCACTTTGGATTTTGGAGCCAAGCCAGACCAACCCTTATTAAAAATCCCTGAGAGGAACTGTCCTCCAATTGTGTGATGTGTAATGCAAACTAATCATGCTCTCTGTGCCCAGACCAGTAATCTGAGAACGAGGCATTCTCTTAAAATAAATTAAAGGTACTCGCTACTCGCCTCACACTGTGAGTGGGAAGAAGACCGTATAATTCATCCAACCAAGGATTTATGGGGCCTGATGCTTTAATGATGAAAGGGGAGCTAGATCCTTGGTGTGCGGGCTGGTGAAGGGAGGACAACTGAGAGAAAGGGTAGGGTGCTGTATAACAGAAAGTATGAGTGCC
>NW_022103946.1:493556-528066 GCF_000313985.2 Echinops telfairi
TGAGGGCAACAAATGTATAGATGTGCTTTACACAATTGATCTATGTATTGTGATGAATTGTATGAGCCCCAATAAATTGATTTAAAAAAATAACAAAAAGAGTATTGAATGCTCTTACCTGTTGGAATTTGAATATCTATATTAGATAATGTAGCTAAACCACTGCCCCATGAAAAATATCCATTTGTGACCTACAGAATAAGAATAAAGACATAAAATTATAAAATTAAGTATTAAAAAAAAGAAAGGTGATGTAATCATGGGTGCTCTAATATCGATGTCCTCATGATCATACTATTCTCCTTGATATGATTGGATGGTTTAACTATTGAATTGTATTATATTTAAAATATGTGCCAATAAAATGGTTGGTGGGGGGGAAGAAACTGTGGTACATACATACAATGGAATACTACACATCGTTAAAAAGCAGTGATGAACATATGAAGCACATCGCCGCATTGGAAGAGCTGGAGAAATCATGCTAAGTTAAACAATCCAAGCACAAAAGGTCAAGTACAACATGAATCGCTGAGTAAGCTTAAAAATGCTAAAGGGGCATAAGGAAAAAGCTACAGTATACAAACATTCCTGGGGCCAGGACCAGGTAGTATGGTAGGAGCAGACCAAATCCTGGGATACATATGGTAGCCAACTGAAAAGGAGGGGGGGGAAGGAAAAAAAGGAAATCAGTAAATAGGGGAACAGGGCACTAACTCACCCAAGGGGAGGGTATTGTTTATATCTCCATAAGGAAAGAGGGACCAGACTTCAACCCAATGCTCAAAGATGTGAATGCAACATGCTGGCACGGAGTAGGGAACCAGTGAAGAGGTCTGAGAGGCCAGCCCCAATACCAACAAAGTGGACACCTCCCCTACACCCCCGAAGAATTTATTTCAGAGTACAGCATTGAAGCTGCAGCTCAGGGAGAGAGACATGTCTTTTTTGTTGTTGTTGTTTTGTTTTCTTTTGTTGCTTGGTTTTGCTCTGTCTTGTTTTTGTGCATGTTATTATCTCCGCAGGTCTGTCTAAATAAGATAGGCTGGATGAACAATCTGGAGGAGAAAACAATGGGACCAACAGTTTCGGAGGTACATGGGAGAGGGGGAGGTAGGGGGAAAGGAAGTGGTGCTAACAAATCCAGGGACAAGGGAACAATAAGTGATCCAAATCGGTGGCGAGGAGGGTGTAGGAGGCCTGGTAAGGCGTGATCAATGGTAATGTAACTGAGAGGAATTACTGAAACCCAAATGAAGGTTAAGCATGATAGTGGGACAAGAGGAAAGTAAAAAGAAATAGAGGAAAGAGCAAAGAGCAAAGAGGCAAAGGGCATTCAGAGAGGTCTAAAAACAGGCATGTACATATGTAAATATATTTATATATAATGATGGGGAAATAGATCTATGTGCATATATTTATAGGTTTAGTATTAAGGGAGCAGATTGACATTGGGCCTCCACTGAAGTACTCCCTCAATGCAAGAATACTTTGTTCTATTAAAACTGAAATTCCATGAGGCTCACATTCTCAACACATTCCCTGAAGACAAAGTGGATGCATAAGCAAATGTGGGGAGGAAAGCTGATGAAGCCGGCTATCAAAAGATATAGATTCCAGGGTATTAAATACTTGAAGGTAAACAAGTGGCCATCTAGCTCAGAAGCAAAAGCCCACATGAAAGAAGCACACCAGCCTGTGTGATCACGAGGTGTCAAAGGCATCAGGTATCAGGCATCAAAGAACAAAAATCATCATTGCGTGCTCACCTCCCTGATAAGTTCGCTGAAAACAAATGGGTGCATAAGCGAATGTGGTGAAGAAAGCCAATGGTAGCCGGCTATCAAAATATATAGTGTCTGGGGTCTTAAAGCTTGAATGTAAACAAGCAGCCATCTAGCTCAGAAGCAATAAAGCCCACATGGAAGAAGCACACCAGCCGGTGTGATCACGAGGTGTCAAAAGGATCAGGTATCAGGCATCAAAGAACCAAAAAAACATATCATTGTGAATGAGGGCAAGTGCTGAGTGGGACCTAAAAGCACCTATGTAGGCAACTGGACATCGCCTTATGGAAGGGTCGCAGGGAGGAGACGAGCCAGTTAGGATGCAGTCTAGGAAGGATGAAACATACAATTTTCCTCTACTTCCTAAATGATTCCTCCCCACCCCCCACTATCATGATCCCAATTCTACCTTATAAATCTGGCTAGACCAGAGGATATACACTGGTACAGATAGGAACTGGAAACACAGGGAATTCAAGACGGATGATCCCTTCAGGAACAGGGGTGAGAGTGGACATACCTGGAGAGTGGAGGGAGGGTGGGGTCGAAAGGGGGAACAGATTACAGGGATCTACATATAACCTCCTCCCTGGGGGGTGGACAACAGAAAAGTGGGCAAAGGGAGATGTCAGACAGTGTAAGATATGACAAAGTAATAATTTATAAATTATCAAGGGTTCATGAGGCAGGGGGGAGCTGGGAGGGAGGGGGAAAATGAGGAGCTGATGCCATGGGCTTAAGTGGAGAGCAAATGTGTTGAGAATGATGAGGGTAAAGAATATACAAATGTGCTTTAAACAATTGATGTATGTATCGATTTTGATAAGAGTTGCATAAGCCCTCAATAAAGTGACTAACTATATATATATGTATATAACTAAGTGACATCAACAAAATCTCATTTATATCAATAACAACATTGCATGTAATCGGTGAATTCACTGATAAAAAGAGAAAAGTAGTAGAATGGATTTTAAAAATGAACCTTTAGTAGGCTGCTTACTAGAAATGTACCTTATATATAAAGATACATGTAGACTAAAAATCAAAGGATGGAAAAAGATATCACTAAAACAGCAGTGAAAGAAAAGGTGGAATAGCCATATTAATCTCAGACAAAGTAGACCTCAAAGTTAATGATGTAATGAGAAACAACGAAGGTCACCAGATAATTATGAAAGCTTTAATTGAACAAGAAACCATAACTATAATATATGCACCAAATGCGAGACATTAATAAATTATAGAAATGATGACACAAATAAATCATAATATTATATTAGGAAACTTCAATACATCATTTTCAACTCAATATCGATCAACTAGAAAGAAAATCAACAGATAGAAAAAAATAACAATAAATCAACTTGATTTCATAGGTATATATAGTACGCTTCACCTGACAAACTTTCATTTCACTGTCTTCTCTAGCGCCCCTGGAAGCTAGTCTAGAATAGATTGTATCGTAAGCCGTAAAGCAAGCATCAGAAAATTCAAAAGTATTGTTATCCAAAAAAATCTTTTCAGATCATAATGCTGTAAAATTAGAAATTAAGCATAAAATGACCCACTCCTCCCCAAATGAAAATGAAAATCCCTAAAATATATGGCAATTGAGAAACACATTACTAAAGAATCAGTGTGTATCTGAAGAAATAAAGAGCACAATCAAAAGATCCTTTAAACAAATGAGAATGAAAACGCAATGTATCCAACTTGTTGGGACACAGCAAAAACAGTACTCAGAGGACCGTCTATAACCATATCTGCACACAGCAATAAGGCAGAGAGAATTAAAACAAACACCTTAAAACATCAACTACGATTGGAAAAATGGAGCAAAAGAAATCATTAGATACTAAAAGAAAAATTAGGGCAGAAACAAATGAAACATAAACAACTTTTTAAAAACTAGAGAAAAATCAATATGATAAGAAATCGGTGTTTTGAAAAGATTAACAAAATTTCAGGATGGCTTAATATTAGAAAACAACAAATGTAATTCATCCCTTAAAGGAGAACCATATGATTATATGGATGCATATATTGATGCATAAAAGGCATTTGATAAAATTTGACATCCATTCCTGATAAAACACTCCATAAAGAAGGTAAATTTCTCAACAAAATAAAAACCATATATGCAAAACCAATAGCCCGCTTCTCACTGAATGGCGAACAATTGAAATCATTTCCTCTTTGAACAGAAACTAGGCACGGTTGCACTCGATCACCACTTTGATGTAATATCTTTCTGGAGGTTTTAGCTAGAGTCATAAGACATCAAAAAGAAATTAAAGGTGTCCACATAGGCACACAATAAGTAAAAATATCTTTATTTGCAGACGACAAAATCGCATACGTAGAAAACCTAAAAGATTCCATTAAACAATTGCACTAATTTAAAATTGTGGATTGTTGCATATTAAGGACGATAATATAAAAAAAGATACCAAAAGGACAATACCATTTACAATAACTACACAAAAAGAGAAAATAAATAGGAATAAATATGACCAGAGAATCAAAAGACGTAGACAAAACAAAACAAAAAACAACAAAAAACTACAACAAACGTCTTCAATAAACTGAAAGGGACTTACCTAAATGGTACAAGTTCCCATGTCTCTAGATAGGCAGACTGAATATTGTGAACATGTGAATATTACCAAAATTACTTTACAAAATCTGGGAGCCCAGTCGGCAAGACGGCGCTGCTCGTGTTCCCGTGCTCCTTCTTCCGGCTTCTGACGCCAGCTGGGCTCTTGCGCGGGCTTTTCCCGAGGTCAAAGTTTTCCATTCATGCGCCTTTCAATAGCAAACCTGATTGGCTGAAAGTTGGGCTGACCTCAGCCCCCACAGACTTCCTATGGGGATATCTCAAGCAACATAATGAAGATGTTTTAGAGTGTAAAAGAAGAAATGATGATATAAAAAAAATCAGAAGAAGAAGAAATGGTTTGAAATACTGATACCACAGTCTGCTCCACTTAGTGATTGCATGGATTCTTCTGGATTCACCAATCTTTTGAATGTAAATGAGAAATAAAAGTTATTTGTGAATGTGTATCTCCACATTTGTGTGTTACTTCATTATGTGAAACAAATTAAAATACTTCCTTATTCTTAAAAAAAAAATCAATGCAATTCTGATCCAAATCCCACCGTGATTCTTCAAAGAAATGAAAAAAACTAATTATCAACTTTATATGGAAAGGAAAGAAACCGAGGATAACTAAAACACCTTTAAAACACAAAGACAAAGCAGGAGGCCTTTGACTCCCAGACATTGAAATCTACTAAATAGCCACAGTAACCCAAAGAGCCTGCTATGGGTGCAATGATATGAAGACTAATAAATCAGAATGGAAAACCAAGAAATACAACCAAGAACCTATAGACACCAAATTTGTAATAAGGACCGAAGACACATTAAATGGGCAAGAAATAGCCTTTTCAACGAGTAGTGCTGGAAAAACACTGGATCTTAATTGGCCAACAAATGAAACAAGACCCATCACACACCATGCAAAAAAAAAACACAAAAAAAGCCAAACTCAAAATAGATCAAAGAGCCAAATATAAGTCGCACAATAATTAGATCATGAATGAAAAATAGGGACAAACTTAAGGGACCCTTACACAAAGCATAAACACACTGTTGAACATAATGAAAAAGTATCCACAAAACAAAATAAAGAACATACTGTAAATATGACATTTGTGCACATCAAAGGACTTCATCAAAAGACTTAAAAGAGAACCCACAGATTAGGAAAATATTCAGTAATAGTACATCAGCTAATGGTCTAATCTCCAAAACCCATAGAAAGCTACAATATCTTAACAATAAAAATACAAATAATCCAATAAAAAAGTGTAAAAGACTTCATATAGACCATTTACCAAAAACAACATCCAGGTGGCCAACAGCCATCTGAAGAAATGCTCTGATTCATTAGCAATAAGGGAAATGCAAATTAAAACAATAATGAGATGTCACCTTACACTGAAACATTTAGCAAAATTCAATAAAACAGAAAATAACAAACATTGGAGAGTATGTGGAGAGACACGAATGCTTTTACATTGCTGGTGGGACTGTAGCATCGTACACCCACTATGGAAATTGGTATGGCACTTCCCTAAACAAGTGCAAATACAAGTACCTTACGATCCAGCACACTCTCTACTGATTATATGCCCTATAGAAATCAAGAATACAACACAAATGGACACACGCAGACATGTTTATTGCAGCAATTTCCACAATAGCAAAGAAGCAACACCAATCCCCAATTATAGAGGACTGGATAAATAAGGTCTGGTACATTCATAGCATGGAATTTTATGTAGCAATAAAAATTGATAACTGTTGAAGACTGTAAGACAGGGATCAAACTAGAGAACATCATGCTAAGCAAACTCAGCCGATCTGAAAAAGATAGATATTTAACATCACCATGGTTATAAGAGAAAATAGAAAAGAAGACACGTGGTGTATATACCAGTCGACAAGACTTTGATCACTACCAGGATGCCAGAGACAGGACCAGGAGCAGTGAGAGAGGAAGGGTGGCATGGGGAGGGGAATGGAGGGGTTAACGGCAGGGGGGAGGGGGACATGAACTAAAAATTGTTCCCCCCCCAAAAAAAAAGAAAAGAGACCCTCTAGATTCCTTACCCCTCAGATCTAAACATTGGTCTGAGTGATTAGAAAGGAGGAAAAAGTAAAACGGAAGTGGACTTGGAATCTTTAATGACTTACAAGTGCATTTCAAACAGATGGGGAAAAAAGGCTGCCGGGTCCTGAGCCAGCCTCACAATTCTCATTATATTGGAGCCCATTCTGGCCGCCAATGTGTACAGTGTTTGACGGCTAGTCATAAAGTTTTCAGTGGCTACTCTCTCAGAAGTTAATAGCATATACATTCTTGATAGTCTTCTCTTAGTCTGGAAGTTCTACTGAAACCTATACACGGTGGGTGACCATGGGGTTGTTATTGCCAATTCATGTAACCCTTCTAGCCATGGTTCCTTATATGTTATGCTCTGAGCTTTATATGCCTGTAGCTATGGTGGAGAGTGTGGGCCAAGACATATCCCTTGTTTCCTTGAGGTCATCTTTTTTTTTTTTTAGATCATTTTATTGGGGGGTTCTTACAACTCTTGTTACAATCCATACATCAATTGTATGCAACAATTAATACATATATTCCATCATTCTTTCCTAGACATTTGCTTTGTATTGAGCCCTTGGGATCAACTCCTCTTTTTTTTCCCTCCGCCCCCTCTTGTGGCCCCTTGATATATTATAGATTGTCAATTATTTTCAAATCTCACACCAACTGCTGTCTCCCCTCTCCTCTGGTTTCTGTTGCTCTTCCCACTGGATGGGGGTGTAGGGGGAAGGCGGCGGGGGGAAGGTGAGGAGGGAGTGGGGTACCGATTGCAATGAATGGCACATAACCACACACCCCTTGAGGCCATCTTTAACACCTCACTTTGATACTTCATGTGAGAAAGACTAGGCATTCTACTTCCGTAAATATTTACAGCCTCGGAAACCCACAGGGAAATTCTACTTTCTCCTATAAGGTCACTCTGAGTCAGCATGGTTTAGTAACCTGTGTGAAACCAACAACACCCTTTGTTTTCCTCAGATATACAAAGGTGCCACCAGGCGGTTCACATCGGCTTGTCTGGAAAGCCAGACCTCGATTTTCCTGACCCTGTTGAGTAGAAGCCGGAAGACTTGATGTGGCTGCTGGACACTTTGGGCTTCTGGTGGTAGAGCTTGCATTGGCCCCATCTCTGTCTCATCCTTGGATTCGGGACTGAACAGTACCCAACACCATGTGAGACCTTTCCTCAAAGTTTTCTGAGTTCCTGTGGGAGGTGGCAATGAATCACAGATCCCAGGGATGCGAGGTTATATACTAAAGGGAGGAATGGGGAGAGGTGGGGTAATGGATCAAAGTACCATCTTGGAAGAGTTGGACATTTGGGACATCTTCGATCTCCATCCCCTTACAGTTAGTCTTGTATTAATGCTTACAAAAGAAGTTGTAATACCACACTGTGTGTGAAATACCATTGGCATGGCTTCCAGCATCACAGCAACATTCAAGCCACCACTGTACAACAGACAGACAAGTGGTGGTGGATAAGTGTACATATACTTCTATACACCTCCATCAGAAGGACAATACCTGGAGGATAGAGGGTGGGGACAGATTAATTTAGTGTGTGTGGGGGGGTGCACTTGTCATGATTATTGTTTGCCTGTGAGCATTTTTTTGTGTGTTGTCAATAAGCTGTATCAGTTGACTTTAGGTTACCAATGATAGGACCAGATTCGAGGGGGACACCTTTGGCTTGGCCAAGTTTTCATTGCTCTGCAATTGGGCCTTGTGTGGGAAATAGAACATTCTGCAATCTGGCTTCTGAAGAGCCAACTGCTCAGAGAGGCCAGCATATGAGCACCTACATACCAAGCACGTACACATAAGCACTCAGAAAGAGAACGTAAAAGATGAAACAAAAGAAGAGACGTCACTGGCATCAAGTCAATGCTCACAGTCAGCATATAGGACAGGGTAAACCTGCCCCTGTGAGTTTCAGAGACTGGAACTCTTTGCCAGAGCACAAAACCCCATCTTTCTCCCACAATGCAGATGGTGATTTCCAACTCCAACCTTGAGGCTCTCAGTCCAATAGATAACCACTACCCCACCAGGACTCCTAGAAAGAGAACATTATCTTATAGAAAAGCTGAAGCCACCCCCACAGGGGTTCTACAGTTTTACCAGTGGACTAGGGACACGGAATTGAAGTCTTTGGAGCTAGATTAGGAAGGCAGTTTCAATGTATTGTTTGCCTGGCAATGTTGTAAGCTGCATTGTTTAGAGTGTTCAAAATTTATAAACATTTCTTTTCTTCCTGTCTTCTTTTGAGTTTTCAGTGTATGCTTAGAATGTTTTGATGCTAAAGTTTGTTTTAATGTATGCTTGAAAGATTTTCATCCATAAACAGAAAATCGGACCTTTGGCTATCTCAAACTTCTTTAAAATTTATTTCTAGGACAACGATAGAAAATGAGAGAAGGAAGGAAAAGGCGTTTGCAACTTAATAGAATTATTAGGAAATGTAGCAAAAGATAGAAAAGGGGAGTTCAGGAAAGGCAATTATCTTGGACTAACCCAATAAGGTCATTTTAATTTCTGGCAACGCTGTATTAGAGCAGCCAAGTCTCCCTTTTCTTCTTGGTTTGAGCTGCTGACCTTGAAGATGGTGAATTGTTGGCCTAGTGCAGTCCACTACTCCTGAGGCCCCAGTAAATGAGAGGCAAGAACTGAGAAGTAGTGTGTTGGCAGTGAAGGGAAACCAAGCTGGAATACCCGAGAACCCAAGATACATTCTTAAGTACTAGAAAGCTTTTCGATATCAGCTCAAAACAAAGAGAACCAATTTTTATCAGAAAGGCTCATCCCAGTCGATTTGGAGATATGAGATATATGACCTGTCAATAGATCTTTGAATTATACCACCATTTCACTTGTTCGGTATTTGAAAAGTGGGATACAATTCTTTTTGTTCAAGCTTTCAGGTCACTATATCAGAAAAAGGTACTTTAACAAAATGTAACTATGTTGCCGAGAACAAAACTGAACAACAATAAAAAGCCAGTTTTACCTGATTTCTCTGAGGACAAATACCCCCATTTTCCTTAGACAGTAGCAGCCACAGCCCCAGTGATCCCACTTTACTTGGGGCTCTGGCTGCTGCACCTTCTCCAGAAGCAAGAATCTAGGAACTGACACCACCTTCTCAGAAGCTACGGCTTCCATCGCACCATGTGTAACAGGGTCTTTGCTTAATTCAACCTATTAGGCAGGTTTGGATTAGGCAGGGCAATTCCCTTTAAGAAAAGTCTCCATGGGTTTTAATGATGATGAATGACTGATGGACTAAGTTTTTGCACCGCTTTTTCCTATCGCTGATTTCTATAATTGGGGGGTGGAAGGGGAAGGACTCTGATAACATGCCATCAAATGTTTAAATTATCTAGCAAAAAGAGGATCTAAGGTATAAACTGCCTTTGGATAGGAGAAACTGGTGAGGTGGCCCCACTCAAGTCTTGAAGACCACTTCAGAACTCAATCTGATGGTCACTATGACAACCCTAAAGGAGCGAGTGAAGCTGTCCCCATTGGGTTGCCGAGGCGGTGAATCTTTGCAGGAGCAGAGTGCCTCCCCTTTCTTTCATGCGAGTGTCTGGCGGAGTCCAACCGCCAACCTTGCAGCTGGCAACCGAATGGGTGACTCACTATGCTACCAGGGTTCTTTAGCGACTTCATCAGAATGGCTCCATCCTGCTGAGCTTAACTGCCTCCATAGGATTGATTGCCAGGCCCCTTCACCAAGGGGAGGAATCAGTTGCTCTTAGAATTAGTTCTCAAGGGCCAAAGGGCATTTGATCACATGGAAAGCATATGACTAACTGCATTTGCCTTATCTCTTCTGGACCTCTGAAGACGTTTGGACTTTCCTCAGATGTGAGGAATAAGGAACTGTGCTAGAAGTTGTTTAACGCAAATAAAGAAATGCTGTCTGGTTTCAAATCAGAAAATATGTACATCGAGATTGTATCATTTCATATGTTTGTTCAATCTGTGTGCTGAACAAAGCATCCCAGAAAATGGGCTCTGTGAAGAAAAACCCAGCCTGACAATTGGCGGAAGGTTTATTGATAACTTATGGTATGCAGGTGGCACAACCTTCCTTTCAGAGAGTGAGGAGGACTTGAAGCACTTGCCGATGAAAATCACAGACAGCAGCCTTCGATATGGACTGCAACTCAATGGCTGCAAAACCAAAATGCTCGCAATGGACCAGCAGCACACATCATGACAAATGGACAAAAGATGGGCCTTATCTCGTGTGATGGTTAGCGAGTATGTCAATTACACACTCCTGGAGAAGGGTAGGATCTGAGCTCAACCTATCAATTGCTCCGCTACCTGATGACACCTTGGTATCATAACTTTTTTTTTTTAATGACCAAGCAGAGTCAAATTTTCTTTGGTCCTTCGCTTTCTGCCAGAGCTGGAGCTTGCATTTGGTTCTTCAATCTCCTGTTGTGTCTCCTTCCAATCCCAGGAACTGTCAGTGAACTAACGATGGTGGATTAATTTGGTCGACTTCAAACTTCTGCATCAACCAGCCTATGCCCATGCTGTCTCTGCTTCATCATTCTGCTTCCTGTGCATCAGTTTCTATGAGTCAGGAGAAGCCTGATTGAACTGGACTGGAGTTCCCTATTTCTACAACCATGGAAGTCAGTTTTTGACAGAAATCTCTTTCCACACACAACACATTCAAGCATCAATGGTTTTGTTTCTCTAGAGAACCTAACCTAACACATCAAGGATTTCCTTTTGTTTGGATACACAACTGATACTCATGAAAGCCATAGTTAGGAAGTCAAGCATATTGCATTGGACAAATCTGCTGCACAAGACCTCTTTAAAGTACCGAAAAGCAAAAATATCATCTTGAAGGTTTCAATGTTCTTGACTTGTGAAGTTTTCAAGCACTTAATATGCACATGAAAACTGGAAAATAAATAATGAAGACCAGAGAATTATGATTTTGGCCAAAAATACTGAAAGTACAACGAACTGCCAGAAAAACATAGAAATCAGTCTTGGAAGAAGGACAGCCAGAAAGCGCCATAGAAGCCAGGATGGTGGAACTTAGTCTCACATACTGTGGACACGTTATCAATAGAGACCCGTCCCTGGAAATAGACATCATGTTTGGTAAAATATAAGGTTAGTGAAACAGAGGAAGAACCTCAAGAGGTAACTAAAACCATAGCCTCAAGCATAACTATTATCATGAAGATGGCACTTGGAGGACCAGGCAGTGTTTCATTTTGTTGTCCATAGGGTTGACAGCACCCGGTGAAAACAAGGGAACTATGATAAATATATCACTGAGAGAATTCTGTAGCCATCCACTAATCACATTTTTTGTTTTGAATATCCCTATTACATATCTGAACTGGAACCCTAATAGCAAGGCTTTGTTTACATACCCTCACACAGTATTTGCAGCAAAGTTGAGAAATAAAAAAAGGCATCCGTTTCTGCTTCAAAGGTTACTAGTGCATGAACAAAACCAAAGCGCCTAGCAAAGTTCCTTGATTTCAGGAGATAACAGAGCTAGCCCTTAACCTTGTGAAGTATCCCCAACCAAGTCTGAAGTCTCAGGCAGTCCTGACAGCTGGCCTCCTCAGCCTGGTATCTGAGGTAGTCTGACACCTTCTACAATAATTATGTGTCATGGGGGACTTTACTGCATATTCAGCATGTATGTGCAGCATAGCACTGTATATGAGAATAGAGGGACACAATTTAGTCCACCAATATACAAGTTCCAGCTCTCTATTTAATACTTGGCAAGGTGGGTGGGCCACTTCACATGCTTGAATTTCAGTTTATTCATCTTTAAATAGAAGGAGCAAGAGCATAACGTGTCTTGGTGGCTTGGTGTGTTAAGCTTTGGGCTGCTGACTGATTGGTCAACAGTTGGAACCAACCAACCACTACTAGAGAAACAGATGAGGCATTCTACTTCTGTAAGGATTAGAGCTTGGAAACCCAATGGAAAAGTTTTACTTTGTCCTATAAGATCCCGGGAGTAGGAATTGACTCAAGGGCAGTGGGTTTGGTTCTTCAATTATCAATAACACGGAGTTCCTGGGTGCTGGATTGATGAATGTGCTCAGCTAGTAACAGAAAGGTTGGAGGTTCGGTTTCATCAGAGAGCACCTCAGAATGAAGACCTGAAGATGTACTTCCTAGAAACCAGCCACTGAAAACCCTGAGGAGCACAGTTCTACTTTGACACATGTGGAGTCACGAGGAGTCAGAATCACCTCTACAGCAACTGGCATCAGGAGCACCCACCAAACATGATTGCTGTGGCTGGGGGTAATAGGTATGTTCATGGAAGCAAAGCACACGACACAATTAGACACAGACCGAGTCCTTCAAAAATAACCAAGATTCTTCTTCTTCAAAGTGACAACACCACACGGTTTCTGCTTTATCACTACCAGCTGAGAGCATGGAGCACTTCTCGAAACAAGGGATAACCTACAGAGCCTAATGAACACATTCCTCCAGTTATTCCCCAACAAAATTGAGAGTTCCATAATGGAACTTATAGAGGGGAGTAGATGAGATAGCCTGCTGTTGATCAAAATACGATAAATATAGAATAATTTAAGATTTAGTTGGCTACAAATTCAAAAAGGAACAGCCTCCACCCTTGCAGTAAAAAATCATTTTAAGTTTAATCAATAGAGATGTTTAAACTCAAGAAGGCTATGAGCATGGCCACTAAGATAAGTAGCCAGGAACAATCTATCCCCCATTCAGATAAACAGTGGAACATGAGGTTTCAGGGGATGGGGGTGAAACAGTGACAGATGATTCCAGACCCTTGTTCATGGCAACAGAACCAGTGTAACATTGCTAAATTTTACAACTAAATATATAGGACACCCAGGCAAATTAGATTTTAGAGAAAAGATTAATTTGTTAAGTATAAGGATGTCCCCAGGATAGCATGGAACAGACATAGTAAAATATGCATATGTTGTTCATTTGAAATTTACATGTACCTGTAAGAAAAAAATCTCACAACCCCTTCCAATATCTTCAGCACTTTCATGACATGTATAATAATTCTGTGTAACCTGTACATTGCCATACAGAAGATGGGAATGCTAGGTTTTTAAATAAGGCTGAATCCATCTCATTAAATAGATCCTATGCAAGCAGAGTTTGATGCTTTTGAATGGAGTCCATAGGAGCACATTTTCAGAGAAGCCAGGGATAGTAATAATAATAATACTTACATCATCGATATGTTATCCTCTTCTGCTTACTAGTCTATCACCTCTCCTATTAGCAAAATACCTTGAGAGAGACTGATTTCCATTTTATCTACATATTCTTCCCCCACGCACAAACATAATTCACAATTGCAATTCCAACTCCTATCATTCTAATGAATCTGCTTTTTGCAAGATCACTAATGCTCCCCACATTGCCAGTTACAGTATTTCCAGCTCATATTTTCATTTAGACAACTTTCTTTCTCTCTGAAATTTTCTCTGTTCTGGGGTTGATAATCTCATGATTCGCTCGCAAATGTACACCGTTTGCACATAATTCACGCATTATTTGCTGGAAACAATTGCATGACATATGTCCTGATCCGAGAGCAGCGGTGATTCCATGATAGAATTCATAACTTCCCTGTGGGACACCTGGCTTCAATTTCCAGTCACCGCACCTTCTGTGCAGCTACCTCTTCTCTGTCACTCGAGGCCTGCGCGGGGCTGTGATGCTCAACAGGTTTCAGCAGAACTCACAGACCAAGGCTCACTAGGAAGAAAGGATTAGCAGTCCATTTTTAAAAAAATCAAATAATGAATACTCTATGGACAATAATAGTTTAATTCCATTTTTCATGGAGTTTCCTTGAGCTGGGCCCAACTCAACAACAGCTAACAACAATAACAACATACATATAAATTTAGGCATCAAAGAAATGGAAATATGCAAACAGGTAATATTTGAAGCTTCTAAATAAAGCTTTAAAATATAGATAATGCATTAATATACTAATAAAAGTTTTTACTTTATTAGATTTACCTTCTGAATATATGGCAGCAATATGAAAAGAAAATTATACCTATCACCTTGTATACATGTTTATATTTTGGGATAATTACTATACCATTTATAGTAATTATTACCCTAAATCAAAATAATCCACTTTTTGTCCCTCTAGGCCAAGAAAAATTAGAGAATCCAGAATTCTTTTATATTTTTTATGAGCCTTTACTTCAGATCATTTTAACAATTTTGTGGAAATAGAAATTTATGCATATATACATACCTTTGCCCATATTTAAAATATCATCCCAAAACTTTTGCATACTTTGGTAATCGATTCTGTTGTCAATTTAAGAAATATAATAAATAAAAATATTAGTGACCATTGTTTTGTGTTTTGTTTTCTTAAGAGACTCTTCAGGTTTCCAAAGATCATTTATTAATTAACTAAGTTCTCAGTTTCCAAAGTTAAGCTTTTGGAAATTAAAATTTAGCTAATATACTAAATCCTTATGTTTTATAAGAATTTAATTAAATAGAAGCCTTTAAAAGAAACCCATTATTATTATTCAATTAAGTTGACTATCATGTACATACACTTTTAAATAATTTATGGAAATAATGATAACATTTAATTTCATCAAACCAATGTGGTAAACACATATACACTCAATCATATGAAATGGAACTCTGTTCTTGAACAAACCAAAATATTGTGTTTGTATTATTTATATGTGGCAAAATAATTTTATAAAGTCTCTGGATAATGCTCCAAATCTTCTAACTTGCAGCCCAAGCCATTTCTTATTACTTCATAGCTATAGTAACAAAGACTACCATACAAATATATTTCTCACTGTCCAGAAAAGAAGTACTTTAATAACTTTTCTTATTCTTTTACGTTTTGGAAATTTTTGATGGTTTATTTAGACTAGATATTCCTAGAGTGCAAACAACTCAATTCATTTGAGGTCAGTAGATATTTAAAATGTCACAAGAGTGGGGGTGAAAGAGAGAAGAAATCAACTTCAGTAAATTCTCTCTCTTTGCAAGGAGAGGGAAGTAGGATTAAACCATTTTTAACACATGCACACACATTAGAGAGTTAATATAAAGATAGTTGTGACATTACTTGCCCCTTTACAATGTTATCAAGTCATACAGTGAAAATGACAGCATTGAATAATCCTGAATGAAGTACAGAAAGGATGCCTCTCACATTAATCACAATGATATCTCTTTTAGACAAACAAGGTAAATCACCTCACAAGGGTTTCTGTGTTTGGGGTTTGTTATTGCTGTTATTGTTCTTCTCAGATATCTCTCAAATAAACTAGTTCATGTCAACAGCTCTGCAGAGTGGTCACAGACATTCCGTACTTTCTCTATTGAAATCCTGTGAGTTACAAAAATAAGCATATGTTAGATTTATAGTGAAAAAACATGAAGGAAGCTGGTGTTTAGACTTCAAGAAGGCATAGTTCTAGATTAAGAAGTTTCTAGGAGAAGTGAATAAGTACATGAGTGAGGGAGCGAGTGCGTGAGTGAGTGAGTATGTTGCTTGTGTGAACTGGTGTCCAACGTTCAGTAGAAGGTCAATAACCAGCAATGAAGAGACAGAGCCAGGACTCAGGAGGAAGTCCTTTTAAGGTTTCAAAATGGTGACCCGCCCAAAAGAATACTCCTCTGAGGATATCTTTGAGCACTTCAACCCTGTGGACCTGGTCAAGGACAAACTTACTGGACCTACACTTATCCTCTCGCTGTAGAGGTTGTTGCTTACAGACAAATAGCAGTCCAGACACTAGATAAGGATCCTGCCACAGGAGCTGCGATGCTCTCCTACTGCCATTGAGTTGATTCTGATTCGCAGTGACCCTGCATAGGACTGGCTCTGTGGGTTTCCCAGACAGTACGTCGTAAAGAGTAGAAAGCCTCCTCTTCCTCCCTTGGGGGGGGGGGGGCTGGTGGTTTCAAGCTGCTGAACTTGGGGTTAGCCACCTGTAATCCCTACGCACCACCAGGGCTCCTTTCAGCAAGCATCAAGACGGCTATAAAACATCAGGACAGCAATAAAGCAGACGACCTGCGACAAGATAGACTGACACAGTGCTTGCAATGCTGAGCTCAGACAAGGGAACAATGGTGAGGGTGGCAGAGAACTGGGCCGCGGTCTGTTGGACTTGGAATTGCTATGGGTCGGTACTGACTCGATGGCACCTAACAGCATAACAGCAGAACAGTTCCACCAAAGAATAATAGAAATCTTATTAGATAATAACAACAACAAAAATCCCACTCCCATCAAGTCTACTCCAATGTATAGGACCCTCCATGGGGTTCCAAACCTGGGAATATCTGTAGAAGCAGACTGCCACCTCGCTCTCTCTAGGGAATGACTAGTGGCTAAAACCATTGACCTTTTAGTTAGCAAATGAGTGCTAAACAACTGCATCACCAAGGATCGTTTGCAAGGTTAGACGGCGGTAATGAGAGTGGAATGCTTGAAATTGTATATGCAGGGCTACAATTAATAGTAATAATACAGTGTTGAGAGCATATCCATAAGAGTGCATGGATGAGAGAGAGTGGAAGAGAGGAAGAGACAGACATTTGGGATGAGGGTGTTAAGAAATTCAGTCTGTCCATGTGAAAACTGAAATTATCAAAGAGTTATAGGAGGAGTACTGTTATCCAAGAGCTATACACCTCAAAGTTGATGGGGACTGGATATGAGGCAGGTATTCCCTTGTGCTTCTCATTGCCCCATCCAGACCTGACCTCAATTCCCAAACAGCATCTCAGCCTTAAACTCCATGTCTCCACATTGCCACCTTCAGCCCGCCATTATCATAGTCCGCTGCAGACTCCAGGCCCAGTGCTATGAGGGAAACCAAATAAATCTTTTGTGAGAGACCTTCAGGGCAAAGGGATCTAATTTTCAGTTAGACTCTAGAGCAGCGGTTCTCAACCTTCCTAATGCCACGACCCTTTAATATAGTTCCTCATGTTGTGGTGACCCTCCCATGACACTTTCATACAATTCCTCATGTTGTGGTGACTGCCCAACCATCAAATGATTTTCGTTGGTACTTCATCACTGTCATTTTGCTCCTTTTATGAATCGGGCAACCCCTGTGAAAGGGTCGTTCAACCTCCAAAAGGGTCACCACCCACAGGTTGAGAACCACTGCTCCAGAGCAAGAAGGGAATAGGAACATTGAGCTAATCAGGAGAATGTACCAGGGATTTTAACAAATGTCAAGGGCAGTGGAAAAGTTTAAGACATTGGTGGCTATGATGCAGCATGAAATCATGTGATAGCTGGGTTTGGGATGTGAGGAAGCTTTTAGGAGTGCTGAGCATCTCATAGAGATTGATATTATAAGATATAAATTGTCCACCACCATCAGCTGCTATACAGTTGGTTCCAAGTCATGATGAGTCCACGTAGGTCAGCGATTGTGATTCATAGAATTTTAAGGGTAGAGGTTTTTTTTTTAAGTAAATCACCAGACCTTTCTTCTAAGGCACCTCTGGGTGGACTCAACCTTTCAGTTTGCAGCTGAGCAACTTAACTGTTTGTAACATTGAGATAAATAGTCATAATATCAAAAGATGATGCATACTTTACAGATAGCCTTTAAAATCTTAACTCCATATGTGGAATATTTTGGAATGTGATAATCAATATCAAAGTTAGCATGTAATGGTGCTCACCTTCCTGACAAGATCGCTGAAGACCAAGCAGGTACATAAGCAAATGTGGTGAAGAAAGCTGAGGGTGCCTGGCTATTAAAAGATATAGCATCTGGGGTCTTAAAGGTTTGAAAACTAAACAAGCAGTCATCTAGCTGAGAATCAAGAAAGCCCACATGGAAGAAGCACACCAGTCCGTGTGATCATGAGCTTCCCATAGGATCAGGTATCAGGCATCAAAGATCCAAAACAAAAAATCATATCATTGTGAATGAGGGAGAGTGTGGAGTGGAGACCCAAAGCCCATCTGTAGGCAAATGGACATCCCCTTACAGAAGGGCCGCAGGGAGGAGATGAGCCAGTCAGGGTGCTGTATAGCACCGATGAAACATACAACTTTCCTCTGGTTCTTAATGCTTCCTCCTCCCCATTATCATGACCCCAATTCTACCTTACAAATCTGGCTAGATCAGAGCATGTACACGGGTACAGATAAAAGCTGGAAAGTCAGGGAATCCAGAACATATAAAACCCTTAGGACCAATATTAAGAGTTGCTATACCAGGAGGGTAAGGGAATGGTAGAGGGCAATAGGGGAACCTATAAACCCCTCCCAGAGGGGTGGACAGCAGAAAAGTAGATGAAGGGAGACATCTGTCAGTGTAAGACATGAGAAAATAATAACAATTTATAAATTACCAAGGTTTCATGAGTGAGGGAGGGTGGGAGAGAAAGGGGGAAAATGAGAAGCTGATACCAAGGGCTCAAGTAGAAAGCAAATGTTTTGAGAATGATAATGGCAACAAATGTACAAATGTGCTTGACACAATGGATCAATGTATGAATTGTGATAAGAGTTGTACGAGCCCCCAATACAATGATTTTTTTAAAAAAGTATCATGCAAACTCACGCAGAATTTCAAGAGGGAGTATTGTTATTATTGAGATTATCACTATCATTATTTCTTGCTACATCTGGAATCCGCAAAAACAGTATCTCCATACAAGACCACAACATGTCAGTTGACAAAGCAAATTTTAATTGTAAGCCTTAATGTTGAAAGAAGGATTCCTGGATGGCACAGGCTTTGAGCACTCGGATGCTAACAGGGAAGATGACTGGCACACCACCTAGCTGCTCTGGTGAAGTAGTCAGCTTCTGTAAAGAGTACAGCTTTAGGGACCCTATGGGACCCTTCTACTCTGTCACCGTGTGTTAGGATTGACTGCATGACAGCAGGCAGTGTTGAACATCTTTTAAAGGACAATTTCTTGGTGACTACATTAGATCATGAGTGATCTGAAGTGGGAAAGCATTCAGAATGTCATGTTTTGCAAAAACTTCTCGGTGAGCAAGAGTTTGGATTTCATTTGGTGTGAAGGGCTCTAGCAGAGGCTTACATAGTCTTCAGAGTTGGATCTCTGTTATCTTTTAAGACCAGCCTCATGGGTGTAGTCTGTTGCTTATTGAGCACATTGTTCTAGAACACTTTAATTGGAGGCTCAAGCTCTCCTACTGACTGCTTTATGGTAAGTTTTCAGAGCTTATTATTGACTTCTGGTGCATCACTGTGAGTACTTCAACGGAATCTCAGTGAAACTTCCATTGCCCTCTGGCCAAATATCTCGCAGAAGAAACCTGGAGTTAAGCACGTTGGGTTTAGTACCTGTGACACCATGAGGAAGAATGTACTCGTTGTTGTTATTGTTAAGTGCCATTGAGTTGGTTCTAAGAGCGACCTGACGCACCACCTAATGGAACCCTGCCCTGTTCTGCGCCACCCTCACAATTGTTCCTATGCTTGAGCCCATTGTTACAACTACAGTGTCCATCCATTTCCTAGAGGGTCTTCCTCTCCTTCGGTGTCCCTCTATTATACCGAAGATGCTGTCCTTCTCCAGGGAGTAGCCTCTCCTGACCACATGTCCCAAATATGCAAGATAAAAGTCTCGCCATGCTTGCCTCTAAGGAGCACTCTTGCCGTACCTCTTCCAGGACAGATTGGTATGTATTCCATAAGAGCATTGCACACCGTACTATCTGCAAAGGAGCTGGGCTACTCTTAGGTGATCTGGGGGATGAGTTTAAGGAAGTGGGTTTTGCCCTGGGTTGTATGTTATGAGAAGTGAGATAATTCTCTTACTGGGTATCTTAATAAATCTTATTTTTAGAGAGGGCAACAGACAAAACAATGAATTCAAGAAAGCTAATGAACATGAAGACAGCATAGGACTGGCAACATTTTGTTTTGTTGGACGTTGGTCATCATGAACTTGTAACTAACAACCATTGCCACATAGAGACAGCAAACCACAGTGAAGACATCGCTATCATTGGTAAAGAAGCATCAGTCATCAAGCTGTAGTTGTAGAAAATGTTGACTTAGGTTATGTTCTGCTGTGCATATTTTTAACAAAATCAACAAAATAAATGATAAAAAAGAGGAAGAACCCGTCACTTATATCAGCCAGGGAATATTGGTATGTTGCGATTTGGACAATGTTCCTAGTTTGCCTGTGTTCAAACATAGTCATGGAATGGCCTTGTTTTTGCCTTGAGTAACTCCCCCCCTCCCCTACTGAATAACCTTGGGTGTTCTTGACGCTGCGCGATATTGGTTATGTTCAACTGTAGAAACCCAGGACCAGTTTAGAGCAACAGCAGGGCCTAGCAGATTGGACTGAGCTCATTCCTGCGTATCAGCATCTGATTCACTGGCACTCATAAAGCAATGGGAGGACGTCTTCCATGAGAGAATACAGGTGTCAGAGTGACAAGCAAAACCTGTGAGGAAAGTGTGATTTTTCAATGCTTGAGAAGTGTCTCAAATTGGCTCCTGTATAAAATCATGGAAATGGGGGCAGAGGTAAATATATATTAAGATGTTCTCAAGTCTTTCTTCATAAATAGTTCAAGCACACTTATTTGGAAGGCTATTTTGAGCTGAATTCCTATTTAAAAGTAAAAGTGTCTAAATGAGAACAATATACCCACTTTATTCAGCACAGAAAGAGCTATAATTTGCGAGAGAGATAATGGAACTGTAGCACAGACAAAATTAACCCTTGTGAAAAATCTGTTTACCTCTGGCCTAATAATAAGTCATCCCCTCTTAGTCTTCATTTGCAGTTGACTTCTGGAGATTGGAAACAAGTCTGTGACTCAGGAGCTTGAAATCAGCGGGACCAGCTTACAGCCTCCGTGTTGTGCCGGATTGAAGGCAGCCTGAGTTCACAGGAGCTTCAGTGAGAGAGAGATCAGATAAGCAGCAAGAATTGAAGAGGTCATAAACACTGCAAGGTGACATCATGTGAACCGCCAAAATCCATGTAAAGTGTCAGTCATCATGTAGTTGATGGAAGCCAAGGCCCATGTATGTCCCAAGCCTATATGAAGAATGATCTTTCTTCCAAGGTGCCTCTGGGTAGACTCAAACTTCCAATCTTTTGATTAGTCATTTTACACTTCACAGTTTGCATGATCTATAAACACCAATTAATTGATGAGGAGATTAAAGTGGACATTCTCAGAAACTGTCTGGGATTGTCATGTCCTCTGATAGAATTGATATTATTTTAATTCACATTCCTGGTTTTTTTTTCTTTTTCATTTTTAATACTGTAAACCCAATTACCTAGCCTCCCAGAATGTCCCGCATTTTGTCTCTGCTGCTTGTTTGGTATGGGTCAAAATAATATGCATCCTATCATGAAAGTACTATTTGTACCAGACACTATACCAGGAACATTACACATCATTTGTAATTTCACAAAAATCTCACAAAATCAGTATCATTACCCCCACTTTATAGACGGAAATGGAAGTTTAAAGAGGTTAAGTGACTTAACCAAGTTCAAAATTGTTCACGGTTTTGGATGCTTTCTATGAAGGCTTCCCCCCGCCCCCCAGGCCAGTCAAGGTGCAGTAGAGCAGCGATGAAACATACAGCTTTCTTCTGGTTCTTTAATGCTTCCTCCCCCCCACTATCATGACCCTAATTCTACCCTAAAAATCTGGCTAGACCAGAGCATGTACATGGGTACAGATCAGAACTGGAAACACAGGGAATACAGAACAGATAAACTCCTCAGGACCAAAATTGAGAGTAGCCATACCAGGAGGGGAAAGGGAAGGTGGGGGTAGAAAGGGGAACCGGATCACAATGACCTACCTATAACCCCCTTCTAGGGGGCTGGACAACAGACAAAGGGTTAAAGGGAGACATTGCACAGTGCATGGCATAAAAAATAATTTATAAATTATCAAGGGTTCATGAGGGAGGGAGGGAGGGAGGCAGAGGGAGGGAAGGGAAAATGAGGAACTAATAGCAATGGCTCAAGTAGAAAGAAAATGCTTTGAAAACGATGATGGCAATAAATGTACAAATGTTCTTGACACAGTGGATGTATGTATGGCTTGTGGTAAGAATTGTACGAGCCCTCAATAAAATGATTTATGTGTATGAAAAAGAGCTTTCCATCTATTTGATTGTCCACCCAAGACCAGCACAACCATACACAGGATAGGCTGGACTACTTTGTTGTATCTCTTCTCCCTATTGCATCTCAGCTACTGCATGTGCCTAATGGCCTCTCTTGTCCACTCAGTTGAGCCCCTTTAAAATCCCTGCCACGCAGATATGTTGAGTAGTATAAATTTTCATCTGGACACATGGTACAGAAAGAGGTATACATTTCTTGAGTACAGCTGTGTTTTAGCTACTGAACTTTCTTAGTTTAAGTGCATTTTATTTTTAGACTGCCTACACAATAGGTTTTCTTTTTTTTTTCTCTTAAAAAAATAAAGAAGGAAATGCACCAAATAAAGCAATGCTTCTACTCCAAATGAGACAAGCTCAAAATAAATGGAGAGCTCCAAGATGAAATCAGTCCCATCTGTCTAAATCATCGTGTTGTATGGATGACAAGTAGTAGCCAGTTTGGATGAGAGGGGATGTTGTTTTTGTTGTTAGTTGTCATCCAACTGGTTCTGAACCATAGCAACCCTATGCACAACAGAAGGAAACACTGCCCGGACCTATGCCATCCTTACAATTGTTCTTCAAGTTGAGCCCATCAGGGCGGCCACAGTATAAGTCCATCTGGTCATAGACCTTCCTCTTTTTCACTGCCCCGATATTTTACCAAGCATAATGTTCTTCTCCAGGGACTGATCTCCCCTGGCAACATGTCCAAAATACTTGAAATGAAGTCCTGCCTTATTTTATACTAAGGAGCATTCTGGCTATACATTTTCCAAGACAGATTTGTCCTTTTAGCAATCCATGGCACTTTCAATATTGCTCAATAGCACCATAATTCTTCTTCGCTCTGCCCTATTCAATATCCAACTTTCACATATATGTGAGGTGCCTGAAAATGGCATGGCCTGAGTAAGGTGCTCCTTAGTCCTCAAAGTAACATCCTTGTTAGAGTGTTTTCAACACTGTAAAGAGGTGCTTGAGCAACAGGTTTAGTCAATAAGATGCATCCTCTAATCTGTTGGCTGCTGCTTCCATGAGCATTGATTGTGGACCAAAGCCAAACAAAATCCTCGACAACTTCAATCATTTCTCCCTTGACCACGACGCTACCTACTGGTCCATCTGTCATGATTTTGGTTCTCTTTACATAGAGTTGTAATCCATACTGAAGGCTACAATCCTTGATCTTTACCAGGAAGTGCTGCAAGTCCTCCTCATGTTCAGCAAGCAAAGTTGAGTCATCGGTGTATCAAAGTTTGATAATATGCCTCCCTCCGATACTGATACTGCATTCTTTTTAATAAAAACCAAGCTTCTCTGATTATTTTCTCAGCATACAGAATAAGTATGTTGAGAAGATGTGCCCTTGAGTTACCCCTCTCCTGATTTTAAGCCATGTAGTATTTCCTTATTCTGTTCCTACAACTGCATCTTGATCCATATGTAGCTTCCACAGGACCACAAAGAAGTGTTCTGACATTCCCATTCTTCTCAATGTCAGCCATAGTTTATTATGGTCCACACAGTGGAATACCTTAGAATTGTCAATTAACACAAGGAAACATCTTTCTGGTATTCCCCGCTTTCAGCCAAGATCCACCTGACATCAGCAATGATGTCCCTTGCCCCACATCCTCTTCTGAGTTCAGCCTGAGCCTTTGGAAGCTCCCTTTAAATGGACTGCTGCAACCCTTGTTAGATGATCTTCAGAAAAATGTTACTGGCTTGTGATATCTATGATATTGGTCTATGTTTTGAGCATTCTGTTGGGTCACCTTTCTTTGGGATGTGTACAAATATGGATCTCTTCCAGTCAGTTGACCAAGTAGCTGTCTTAAAAATTTCCTGACAAATATATATTGCTTCATCTGTTTGTTAAATATTTCAATTGGTGTTGCATAATTTCCTGGAGCCTTGTTTTTGGCTATTGCTTTCAAGGCAGCTTGAACTTCGTCCTTCAGTAACATGGGTTCCCTCTTCAAATGGTGGATTGCCGACTGATTCTTTTTGGTACAGTGACTCTATGTATTATTTCAATATTCTTTTGATATCCTGTATCACTTATTATTTTGCCCATAGAATCTTTCAAGATTGCAAATCGAGGCTTGAATTTTTTTCTTGAGTTTTTTTAGTTTAGGATATGCTGAGCATATTCTTCTTTTTGGTTCTCTAACTCTAGGCCTTTCACATTTCATTATAATATTTTACGTTGTCTTCTCGTGCTGTCCCTTGGAATTTCCTGTTCAGTTT
Source organism: Echinops telfairi (assembly GCF_000313985.2). Lineage (NCBI taxonomy): Eukaryota > Metazoa > Chordata > Mammalia > Afrosoricida > Tenrecidae > Echinops > Echinops telfairi. Next base: position 518,475 of record NW_022103946.1, read on the forward strand.
TCTGACTCCATCATTTCTTCCATGTGCCTTAGCTACTCTATGAGTTTCTTCCAACATCCACTTTGATCTTTGCTTTCTTTACTGTTTTTTTTTTAATGACCTTTTACTTTCCTCATGAATAATGTTCATGATGGCCTCCCACAGCTCATCAGGTCTTCTGTCACTAGTGTTCAATGCAGCAAACCTGTTCTTGAGATGATGTTCTTGAAATTAAGGTGGGATAGACTCAAGTTCATATTTTGGCTCTTGTGGACTTGTTTTCATTTTTTTTCAGCTTCAACTTGAATTTATATATGAACAATTAAAGGTCCGCTGCACAGTCAGGCCTTGGCATGGCTTTAGCTGCTAATATCGATCCATTGTCTTTTCCCACAGATGTCATCTGTTTGACTTCTGAGTGTTTCATATGGTGAAATCCATGTCTTTTGTGTGGCTCATAAAAGGTATTAGCTTCGAGCAAGTCACTACTTAAACATTTATTTTATCCTGCCTTCCCCTTCATTTCTACCACCAAGACTATATTTTCCCATTATGGTTCCTTCCTCTCTCTTTTCAACTTTTGCATTCCAAGCTCCAGTAATTATCAATAACTATTGATTGATTGCATGTCTGAACAATTTCGGACTGAAGATATTGGTAGAATTCTTCGATTTCTTCATCACTAGATTTAGTGGTTGGTGCGTAAATGTGCATAATAGTTGTATTGATTGGATTGATTGGTGGATAAATATGATCCTATCACATACAGCATTGTAACTCAATATCAATCTTGAAATGTCCTTTTTTACAATGAGTGCAAAGCCAATCCTCTTGAGTGTGTCATTCTCAGCATATAGAACCATGTGATTTTCTGATTGAAAATGGCCAATACTAGTAATTACTAAAGCCTAAGCTACCAGTAAATGCCAGTAAATATTGAATCCTAGGTTATCAATCTTTAAGCTTTTCTTTTCACTTTTGACAACTTCCAATTTTCCTGGAGTCATACTTTGTGCATTCTAAATTCCAATGATTTCATTTTTTGCAGCTTTTTATTCTCATTTTGAGTTTTGCTCCATCACCAAATAAAGATGGCAAAGGCTCCACTGCTGCAGTCTTTACTCCATTCCTGGCATCATGGTTGAATCTACTTTGAGAAACCAGCTCCTCCACAGTCACATTGGGAATGCCCTCTACCCCAACGGGCCCATCCTATGGCACTGTCTTTGTCAGCATTCTGCTTCCATCCATTAGGCCTTCGGTATCTGACAATATTTCCATGCTTTGCATCCGTGGGTCCGTCCTCCCAAGGGCAGAGCTGATTCAGTCTTTGTAGTCTGCAAGCTCCACTGAATTCTGTTCATTTGGAGTGCCCCTGCTGGCATTTGAAATACCAGTGACATGGCTTCTAGCATCTCAGCAGTATACAAGTGACCATAATAGGACAAATGGACAAACATAATTTGACATTTAAAGTAGTGGATGACGGGCGACAGATCCCAGTAATCATCGAATCTGTTAACATTTTTTCCATTTTTAAACCATCCATTTAAAGACAGTTTTTTATGGGGTCATATCCCCCTCACAGTAGTCTAGCAGAGCAATCATACCATCTGGATTAATGTGCTCATCATTAGAGAATTTGAACCAAACCCCAATGCTGTGGAGTCAATTCCAACTCCTATCAACTCTATATGGTATTTGGGTCTCCAAGATTATAGATATCAGACAGCCTCATTTTTCTCCTGGGAAGCGGCTGGGGCTTTTCAAATGCCCAATTCCTAACGTACAGTGCTACCAAGGCTCTTTAAAGAACTGGTAGCTTTTGAAATTAGCAAGGATGCACTTGAATTCATTCGTCAATCTTTCTCCTAAAAGGTTTGACTCCTTGTGGTCTCTGTCTTTCAAGTTTGCCTTTGATTGATTTCCTGTGCTTTTTGATGTACTTCTTGTAAGCTTCCTTTGTGAAATTGGTTTCCTGAAAGTGAGGATTGATAGCGACTTTACAATCAATGACTAAGGTGCTTTGTTTCCTTCACCATCAGACCTTTCATTTGAGGTATTTCCCCCAATGATCCAGTCATCAATGTTACCTTCGGCTCTGTTGACCAACTCGCCCTCAATCTTCAGGCACAGGTCATCCTTGATCTCCTGGATCTTGTAAATGTCAAAGAACCTTGCATCCTGGTATTAACTTAGCAGGGACCTGGAGTTTGAGGGATCACTTGGAGGGGAGAAAGGAGTAGGCCAAAAAGGTGAGTATCGTTTAATATTTTTTAATTGGAAAAAAGAAAATGACAATGGAATGCAGAGAAAGGCATGGCTCTCTAGAAGCTAGCAAGAAAGAGAAAGACGGAGAGAGAGAGAGAGAGACAGAGACAGAGAGAACCAGCTATAACCACTTACAATGCCATCCTTCTTCACCCTCCACCTGTGCACCAACCTTTCTAGGCTGGAAACACTCTCACCAGGATGTATCACTCTCTCTCTCCCTTTATAATAGTTTTGTGGGGATTATGTTTCACCCCTCATAGCAAACATTTCAATAGCTCAATTATATTAATAAGAGCTCTATAATCATTTTTATAATCAAACTCCGAACATTTCCTTCCTTCTTGTCCCCATTGTCACCAGCTCTCCACCTCCCTGTAACCATCCCGCCACACCCCTCAACAAGCAGAATGGATCTCTTTATGGCAAATTCCTCCCTCTTTTTATTTGGAAATATTTCTTCTGTTTGGTTTGGAAATCATCTCATGTGTGTGTTTGCATGATTGAATCTAGAACAAGCCTCAACCATTATTTACTGGTTGACATATTCTAAGGCCAAGCTCTCTGATTTCATTTTAGACCCACTTGAGTCGTGTTCCATCAGCAGCTAAGCATCCTCAAAGTTTTGCCCCACCTTGTCATTAAGGTGGACTCTAACTTAGTAGGCAGCTCTTCTACAGTTGTATTTTGAGTGTCTCCTAATGGGAGAGGCTCATTTTCCAGTACGACACCTGACAATATTCTGCTGCTCTTCATGCAGATTTCATGGAATCATCCCTCAGAAGTGGGCCCGTTGCATAGTTGCATAGCTTGCGGCATCACAGCAACAGGAAAGCCACAACAGTATGACAAGATGACAGACACATGATGGTAGAGAGAATACCGAAACAAAACAAAACTCACTTCACGAGGACTGAGTAGAACTGCCCCTTTGAGTTTCCAAGGTTAGAACTCTTTACAGGAAGAGCCTCATCTTTCCTCTGCAGAGAGGCTGGTGTATTCAAACTACTGACCTGTGAGTAACTCAAATACTATAGCAAAAGGGCTAAAACTGACAAGAGGAAATAAGTAAGCATCAAAGCATGAAGCATTGACTATAACCTTAATTTTTCTCTAGAAATCAAGGGGTTTTCTTTCTTCAAATCGAGAAAGAAAACCAACTAACCATCTTCATTATAATGAGGTAACCTGTAACATGAAAATGGTCAAATTAAATCTAAGTGGACATCAGAAAAGAGGTGTAAGCTTTGAATTCACTGTATTGTTCTATAAATTAAAAAAAAAAACAACCTTGTGGAGGATAAGACATGAGTTATCAGGACAAGATGGAGCTACTTCAGCATGTGCCAACTTTGGGAGGTTTAAAGCCAGTTGTACAGTTTAACTGAGAGACTCTTTGTGGCCACACTAAAGGAAAACAAATGGAGAAAGTTTGTATTTCACATAATTTGACATTTAAAAATACATATTCTCATTGATTTGAAAGCGAGACGATATCTCTTAGAGAAATCATAAATTATATTGTCCAAAAATTTATCACATGCATGCAGACTACGTAAATTATAAGTTAAAATGTAACTACTAGAAGATAGGGTGAATTGGCTTGCTATTTCATCACTTAAGTCTAGGTTCGCTAAAGCCTCTCCAGAGATGCATTTCTGTCAATCACTGAAATTTTTGAATGAAGGCACGGTGCATATGGTAGTCCCATCTGAATCAGGAGTTCTTAACAGATATCATCCCTATTTGCAAGTCACACAGTGGTACTAAAGACAACTCCACCTTTCCTAGAGGAAGCTTGACCTACAGTAAGAGACGCTAAGGATGGACTCAAAGAACACGTGTGTTTTCAAATATGGATTATATTTCGGTGGCAGCAGCAGAAACACCTAGACAAAGCCAGAAATCAGCATTTGGCTTAGGAAGGAGCACATTTTGACAAGGGCCTCTGCCTGACGGGCCCAACTCTACTTACCTTACTTTGTTGGACCACTTGCTCTTCTTATTCCATACAATGACCTTGGACCTGGGGAAGGGAGTAACTGAAAGAAAAACGTGGGATCACAAGGGTAACTGCCCAAGGTTAATTGAGACATTGGTTGTGTCTCTGTAAAATGATATGCATTTTCCATTTCAGGCCACAGACTTGAAGTCATCTCTCTGTTTGAAGTGCGAACAGAATAGGTCAAAATCTATTTCCTCTTCCGAGGGAATTAAATAACTTCAGACAGGGAAAGAAGCGACCCCATACTGGGAAACACAGGTGACTCTGAGAAATGCCTACCCGTGAGGAGATTTTTTTCCTTCATACCCTCACCCTTCCACACATACAAAGAACAAGACCAGAGTAATTTTAAAAAGTTTAAAAAAAAGTAAATAGCTGCCCTTCCAGTTGACACTGACTCATAACGACCCCAAGGTGTGTCAGAGTAGAAATGCGTTCTATAGAATTGTCAATGGGTTGAGGTCTGTCTTCAGAGGTGCCTCTTCGTGAACTCAAATGTCTAACCTCTCAATTAGCAACTAAGTGTGTTGAGCAGCGGAACCACCAGGGACTCGAAGGCCAGAGCTACAGTAAACAAGCAAAAGGAACCAGGCAGTGGCAGGAGTTAGTAGGACAGAAAATGCCTAGTTGGCACCCCAGTGAGCAAGATAGGAAAGCTTCATATTTTTTAAAATTATTAAAATAATTAGTTTCTCAAATGAATTTATCCAGCATTAACTTCTATTCTAGGCCATTCATATCATACATAATAAACCATTAGCATGTATTTGGGCTTACATAAGGCCAGAGAGTGGACATTTCCATGTGCCCTCTTTATAATTGTTGCTGTTGGATGCAATTGAAGTGACTCCGTGATCAAGATTACTTTGGTGGCAAATGACAAATCAACGCAAACTGCATGGAAGCATGAAAGGGGATTTCTGGATTCACGATCAAAGTCCACTAGGTGGTGTAAAGGGTTTGCACTTGACTCTTGACCTCAAGGTTGATGGTTCAAACGCACTCATGGAAGAAAGACCTGGGTTCTACTCTGCAAAGACATCAGCCTAGAAAACCCTATGGAGGAGTTCTAATCTGTAACTCACGGGGTCATCCTGAGTCAGAACCAGCAGCAAAAATCGACTTGGGAGGGAGTGAAACAGCGGTCTGTTTCCTGAGTTTATGATACCAAGTAGGAAGAACACAGTCTTGCTTGGGCTAATGGGTGAGCAGATTAGGAAGCCTTTGCAGGCTTTCTTTTTGAGACTTTCTTCCTTTAAAGGCATAAAGCAAAGACAATTTCCAGGGTAACCTGACCTTCTGGAAAAAGGAACACAGCCAGTTAAGCTTTGTTGATCCTTGCGTATGACTTTAATTTGGAACATTTTCTATTCACCACCACATATAGCCCTCTCCCTCGTCAAAATGTAAATGAAAAGGAATCCTGAGAAAGAATGACTATGCAAGCTAGTGGTGGGAGCAGTGGTGAACCAGTGCAGCTGCCAGAACATGCTGGAGCAAAGGATTGCCATCTCTCTCTGGAACTTCAGCTGTGTTTGGCCAATTTGTTCCATTCCGATTGAATATAATGCTGTGTTTCTAAGGAGGTGTAGGTATTTTAAACCACAGATTGCACTCCCTCCCACACGCACATATACCTTTTAAAACACTTATTCATTTTTGAATGATTATACCCATTAAGTGGGAACAGCCTGGTGTTGCAGTGAATAGGAAACATCATAACCATTCAACTATGTATGTCTGAGAAACCAGAAAATAAAAATGCTTTTATCCAAACAGAGATTTCAGAGCAGATTAAAGAAAAGTAGGTGATCACGAGAGAGCTTTACATCTGTAATGGAGAATTTCATACAATTTCAGGGAAAGCTGTGTGCTCTGCAAGCAGGGAGGGCTGTCCAGGGACCATCTGGGAGGCAATACACCATCTAACTCAGCCAAATATTGTGTGATGTGCGACATGGGACGGGGAGGCTGTAAATATGTGAAAAAGACAGGGAGAGGAAGGAAGATCCTAGGTTGCTGAGGTCTCAAAAAAAGAAATCCACTGTCATAGAGTCGATGCTGACTCTTAGGGACAGTACAGGACAGGGTAGAACTGCCCCTGTGAGATTCTGGGACTGTAACTCTTTATGGGAGTACAAAGCCTTATTTTTTTGTCACAGAAGTGGTTGGTAGTTTTGAACTGCTGGCCTTGCAGTTAGCAGCCTCAAAGTAACCACTGTACCATTGTTTGCTACCAGTGTGGGAGGAAAAAAATCCTATGAACACTATTGTCACCAGCATACACCACAGATCATGAGCTACGTGACCAAGAATAATGTTCTATGTTTTAATGGATGTGACATTTATGGTTTTTTCCATTAAATATTTAATTATCATTTTGGAATCTTTCAAGAGATCGGAAAGATCACAAGCGAATGACTACTGACACCCATACATACATACACAGATTGCACAGATACACATATACCACCATCCTTTCTTTGGTTGTTGATATCAGATCCTTGTTGAAGTGCACACCAGAGACTGCTCAATATATCGTCTCACCTTCTGCAACCACAGAACCTTGGAGTGTTCACTATACTCATGGCTGATCAGAAACCCAGGCTGTACAAAGCAGCCTCTTCTCAGGTCACGCACAACAACGTAACTAACTATGGCCAGTGGGATGTGACTGGAAGAGGCTTCTCCTTCACCTTTTCCCTTTCCATTAGGCTGAAATGAAGACTCAGTGTAGGTGAGCCATCTAAGACCATGGCGTCAAGGGCAGGAGTTTACATGTAGGAAAACAATGAATGAGTAGAAGTCTGGGTTCTGAGCCTGTAGAACCTCTACAGCAGTCCTGATGGGCTGTGATGTGAAAGTAAAACAAACCTCCATCTTGTTTAAGTTGCTGTTGCTTTGAATTTCTATGACAGTATACTCAAACCAATATCCTACGTAACACACCCATTGCCGCCAAGTAGATTCCCATTCATAGTGACCCTGCAGGAGACAGCAGACATGTCCTGTTGAGTTTCCAAGACTAGATCTTTACATAAGCAGGATGCCATATCTTCCTCCCATGGAGAGACTGATAGATTAGAACAACCAACCTTTCAGTTAGCAGCTGAGCACTTAACTACCATGCCACCAGGACCCTTGCAGTTAACATAGTCATTCATTTTACATATTAATTGAGTGACTATTAATATCAGGCATTCTTCTTGGCTTTAGAGACTCAGTGATATATCAATAGACCCACATCTCTGTTCTCATGGAGCTTACATTCTGGCGAGGAGGACACATAAAGACAATCCAAGAAAAGTAAAGAGGATGGTAGACCAGGGGGAAATGCAATGTAAAGAAGACTTAAGTAGACAGGAGAGGGATTGTGTGGGACTTGCAAATGCATGTGGGGTGGCTAGGGAGAGCCTGACTCACGTTTGAGCAAAGATATGAAGTAAATGAATAAATGAACCCTGTGGAAATCTGAAGGGAGAACATTCCAGAATATGAAAAGAGTAAATGCAAATAAAGACCATGGCATAAGAGTAAGAACCATAAAAAGCCAATCTGGCTGGTGTGAGTTGAATGAGGGAGGGGAAGAGTAGCATATGAGGTCACAGGTGTAAGGGGGCAGTATGAGGTTAGTGTTGTAATTCATGGTAAGGACTTTGGCATCAAGAGAGTGGATGTAGTATAAAGTGGTCATATTCCAGATACATTATAAAGAGAGAATCCAAGGCAGTTGCTGATGGATTGAATGTTTGCTCAGAGAACAATAAGAAGGCCAGAGCTGTTTATTGAGAACAGGAAGACCAGAAAAAGAAGCAGGTTTAGCTGGGACCATGGGGATTTCAATTTTGGACATGTTAATTTTGAGACGAGGAGCCTGGGTGGGATCGTGGGCTATGGATTGAGATGCCAAGCACAAAGGAAATCATGTGAAGTCACCAGTCAGGCCCTAGGACAAAGATTAGGTTTTCCAGCTCCCATAACAATTTAAATTCTCAGAAACCCAAAGGGGCAGTTTTTCTCCTGATTGTTTGGAGTCAAATTGACTCGATGGCAGGGACTTGGATTTTAATTTTGAGATGCCTAGTAAATAAGTCTCAAACCTACTGTCATCAAATAGATCCTGACTCATAGTGATCCCAGCTGGGGGGTCTGAAGCTGTAAATCTTCATGGCAGCAAACAGCCTCATCTTTCCCCCAAGGAGCAGCTAGTGGACTTGAACCACTGACCTTTTGGTTACCTGTCCAATGTTTACCTGGCAATGTCAACAGGACTCCTTGTCTAGTAGATTTTGCTGTTGCTGTTAGGTGCCATTGGGTCGTTTCCAACTCATATAACAGAATGAACCACTGCTCCGTGGTGTGCCATCTTCACAGTCTAATGCTTGAGCCCTTCAAGGCCTAGTTGGAAATGCTCTGTAAGCAGCTAATTTGGTGATTCAGAAGTTCAGGCCAAGGGCCTAGGCAGGAGGTATAATTCTGGGAATCATCAAAATATGGAAAGTTTACGTGCTTTGTACAATACTGGATGAAAAAAAAAAAAACATAGGGAATGGCCGTTAGCATTAAAGCAAAGACATCCAAGGACCAAGTCCTGGACTCCTTTGGTGTTCAAAAGCTGGAGAGATGAGGAGGGCTCAGCAAGGGATACTGAGAAGGCACATCAGAAAGGTAGGCAGAAACTTAGGAGGGAGTGGTTTCCCAAAGTCAACTGAAGACCTGTCTGTCAGAAAGTAGAGAACAATCAACTGTCCACTGCCACCATAAAGTCAAGTGAAAAGAGAAATGCGATTTTACTCTGGGATATACAAACATTGGTGCCATGGGGCAACTCCTACAGAACTACCTTAGTGAAGCCGTGATTTTATTGTTTTCATCAAGGAAAGATCATATTAGCCCTGATTTACATAAAAACATCATCCATTCAAGCATTTGACTTAATTAACAGGATCCTTGACAACTTTTTTTGTCTAGTCATAGCTTAAGCACTCCCACTAGCAATTACTCTTTTTCCCATATATTGAACAAAAGCACATTTGTACATTCATTGCCCTCATCATTCTCAAAACATTTGCTCTCCACTTAAGCCCCTGGCATCAGGCTCTCATCCCCCCACCCCTACCCCCGCTCCTCCCTCCTTCATGAACCCTCGATAATTTATAAATTATTATTTTGACATATCTTGCCCTTCCGACTTCTCCCTTCAGCCACTTTTCTGTTGTCCTTCCCCCAGGGAGGCAGTCACATATAGTTCCTTGTAATCGGTTCCTGCTTTCCAACCCACCCTCCTTCTACCCTCCCAGTATCACCACTCACACCGCTGGTCCTGAAGGGATCATC
>NW_022103946.1:529237-622560 GCF_000313985.2 Echinops telfairi
CAGTCCCGTTGTTTTCTCCTCCAGATTGTTCATCCAGCCTATCTTATTTAGAAAGACCTGCGGAGATAATAACATGCACAAAAACAAGACAGAGCAAAACCAAGCAACAATATACAACAAAACAATTACTCTTAACGATAGAATCCCTCATTTCCTTTTTTTGGTGAAACCCTTATGTTCTTCGGTTGAAGGTATGTGTATTTAAATTCCTACCTATGATTCACAGTTCTGTTTTTGTGGGCATTCAATATAAAGCAAGGCTGGCAGGTATTCATAAGGCATTTCTGATAATTTGGGAATTTCTCTGATTCTTTAACTCCCACCAAATCTGAGCCTTATCTAGCATGGTAGTGCTATGAAAGGCGCCCCAAGGGCACAGTGGTGAAGCACTCAGCTGCAGACCGCAAGCTTAGCCACTGGAACTCACCCCTTGCTCCATAGGAGCACAGAGCTGGTGATGAGCTCCTGGCAAGATGACAGCCTTGGAAACCCAATGGGGGAAGTTCTACCCTGTTCTATAGCATTGGTTTGGGTTGTAATAGACATGACAGGATTGGGTTAGATTACAGTTTTCAGTGCAAGTTGGTGAAATACCCATTGCTTTGCTCTCCCCTCCCCACACCATCTCCAATGACACACGATTGAAGGAGCCTCACTCAAGTGTACATTGAGAGGCACTTGTGGTAGTGACATAATGTCTTGTCAACTTGTGAAATAGGTAATAGAGGTGGAGTCTAGTCTGTCAGTCGAGTCACAGCCTGCTTGATGCTTCCTTGTAGACACGGCCTTCTCATGAGAATTCTGAGAGTTTTCCTCTCCTCCTTCCTGGAGAACTGACATACACTTGTTGTTTCACATTCCTGTTGACAAGCCACAAGCAGCCATGCTGATGGCAGCTAGAACCCCGGAGATGCTTCTACCACCACTGGACCCACAGGACTTTCCATCCACTGGCCTGTGATCTTCCTACATTTGACTTCCTTGCATGTGCTACGTGAGTCTGAAGAGGGATTCATGGGCTAATATAGAATTTAAGAACTTGATCTGGACTGGGCTGGGGATGTTTCATTGATGCCTAATTACGTCTGAATGTAAAATTCTCTTTCACACATATATGAGTGTCTCTGGATTATTTTAACTGGTCAACCCAGACTAACACAGCATCCGACAAATTGCAGATAACTCAAGGGATCTACGCACCTCCTGCAGCTTGTGAGTCATGTAGCCAGGATTGGCATAGGACTCTAGTCCAGTTCTTATGTACTGTGCTTTGGTCCCTGAACTCCCTGCCATCCAGCTCCTGGACTCCTGGACAAAAGCAGGCAATGGGATAGTCCCGTTTTTCTGGAAAGTTTCAGAAAAGTGCTCCCAAGGCAAAGTGTACAGAGAACTGTTCTGCTGTTGTCTCCTAGTTGAATTTTCAACAGCTCAGATGACTTGCAGGCGATGTATATACTTGCATTAAGTAGAGTGACCTTTCCTGATATGTGAGGTTTCAAGCCTCCTGTGGAGAAAGCGGACAGAAACTATCAAGTATCTGCTTCTACTCATGGGTTCTAGAGATGGTTTAGGGTCTGATCTACTTGTGATCCCCATCTGGGTTAATTAGGTTTGCACTCTCTTCATATCTACACACTGGTTCTCAAACCGTCAGACACAAGAGGAATTAGACAAGAAAGGGATGTTGAACTGGAGTATATTTTCTGGCATTAGTAGGGGGAAAATAACCCTGGTGGCACAGTAGTTGAAACATTCATCTGCTAACCAAAATATATAGATGCTTCCAACTTACCGGACACTCTGAATTAGAAAGATGTGCTTCAGTAAATATTAAAAAATTCACTCACTGCCCTTGAGTGGATGCCTACTCATAGAAACCCCATACGGCAGGGTAGAACAGCCTCTGCGGGTTCTCAAGGCTGTAAATCTTTGCTGGAGTAGAAAGCCTTCTCTTTCATCCATCCTTGGTAACCCTATGGGAAATTTTATTCTGTCCCATAGAGTCAATAAACTCAACATAACTCACCCTTTATGCCAAGACAAGCCCCAGAGAGTATATGAACAGACCATATTTGTATGGTGAGTGTATATCACAAGTTTTTCTTAGGGTTCCTAGCTTCAGGGGAGAAATCAATATTCAATTTCAACCTCGGTTTTAAAAAAAATATGAAACTAAAATTGTTTCTGTAACAGCTGAGAAGGTCTTTGGTCTATTTTATGAAGTGTGATTGTATACTAATGCGACTGGAGAATTAGTGATTCAATTCAGCAAACATTTATCCAGCACTTATAGGATGAAAGGCACTGAGCCAGTCAATAGGAGCCTGCAGCGATGAATCAGCCTTATTCTCTCACCTGAAGGAATTCTGGGAACCCTAAGACATGGAAGAAAAACACATATACTTGGATAGAGGAGTTTCTCCAACATTGTTGACAGAGAAAGACTTAGAATAAAGGTGCCCTGAGAATACCAGGGATCACCCACAGGGAGGATAGAGTCTTGGTACCTGGGGTAATTTTAGGAAGAGCAGATAGAACAAAAAGTGGTATTACCAGATAACTTACTTATATTCATTTGCAAAAGGTGTTATAAAATTGAGTTAGCTAGAGAATCTTTCAGGAAGTTGGAGACTGTGTTAGTGTGGGTACATTAGAGAAACAAATCCACAGAAACTCATGTATAAGAGAGAGTTTTATATAAAGGCAAAGTGCACATCAAGAAAACATCCCAACCCAGTGCTGCCCAAGCCAACAAGTCCAACATTAATCCATATGTCTGACACCAATCCACAAAGTCCTCCTCCATCTCAAAAAACACACACTATGTTGCCGACTGAAGGAGGAAAGCCGAATCAGTGAAGGTGTAAGCATCTCTGCGCTGACAGGGGTCTCCACATGGCTGCTCCAGCACCCAGGGCTGCATCAGGGTATGTCCATGTGGCTTCTCCTCAGGAATGTCTTGCAGGAAGTGAGCCTTGCCAGCTGAAGCAGGGAACTGGCTAAGGCAATTGCACCCTGGTCTGACCATCACAAAGCAAAAGACCCAAGAACTAGAAAGGCAAGGCTCACTGAGCCATTTATCTCTCCGCCCTTCAATTAACCCCACATGTGTTTATCAGCCAGGTTGGCACAATAAAATTTAACTAACTCAGAGACTTATGGATGGATGCTGGGTAGTCCAATGGTTAATGCCCGATAATCTGAAAGGTTGGTAGCTCAAGTCCACCCATGTGTACCTTGGAAGACCTGGTGATGACTTCTGAAGAATCAGCCAATGAAAACCCCATCTAGCTTAGTACGATGGGTGGCCAGGAATTGGCGTTAAACTCCATGACAACTTGTTCTGTGATTTACTTAGTCTAATTTGGAATGATAGACAGGGCAGTTCTTCCAATGTAAGTGATAAAACGCTTCTAACATATCTATTGGAGAAGAATATCGAAAGTACTGTGGACTGCTAAAAGGACAAACAGATCTCTCTTGGAAGAACATGGTCAGAGTGGCTCCTTTGAGGCAAGGATAGGGAGACTTCATCTTACATACGTTGGATATGTTGTCAGGAGAGACCAGACCCTGGAGTAGGTCATCATGCTTGGTAGAGAGGTGGCAAAAAACTGTATGGGGAAATGTGGTTAAAAGAAGAAGGTCCTTGAGGAGATGGATTGGCACTGTGGCTGAAACAAGCTTTAAGGGTGCATAAGCAAATGTGGCGAAGAAAGCTATCAAAAAGTATAGTGTCTGGGGTCTTAAAGGCTTGAATGTAATCAAGTGGCCATCAAGCTCAGAAGCAACAAAGCCCACATGGAAGAAGCACACCAGCCTATGCAACCGAAGGGATCAGGTATAAGGCATCATCAGAACAAAAAATCTTACCATAGTGAATGATGGGGGGAGTGCGGAGTGGAGATCCAAAGCCCATTAGTAGGCCACTGGAGATCCCCTTGCAGAGGGGTCTCGGGGAGGAGACGAGCCAGTCTGGGTGCGATGTAACAACGATGAGAAATACAACTTTCCTCTAGTTCCTAAAGGTTTCCTTCCCGCTCCCACTACCATGACTCGAATTCTATCTTGCAAGACTGGCTAGACCAGAGGATGTACACTGGTACAGATAGGAACTGAAAATCCAGGGAATCCAGGGCGGATGAGCCCTACAGGACCAGTGGTGTGAGTGGCGAAACAGAGAGGGTAAAGGGAGAATGGGTAGGAAAGAGGGAACCGATTACAAGGAACTATATGTGACCTCCTCCCTGGGGGACAGACAACTGAAAAGTGGGTGAAGGGAGACGTCAGACAGGGCAAGATATGACAAAATACCAATTTATAAACTATCAAGGGCTCATGAGGGAGGGGGGAATGGGGAGGGAGGGGAAAATGAGGACCTAATGTCGGGGGTTTAAGTGGAGAGAAAATGTTTTGAGAATGATGTACAAATGCGCTTTACACAATTGATGTGTGTATGGATTGCGATAACAGTTGTATGAGCCCCTAATAAAATGTTTAAAAAAAAAAAAAGAATGGACCAAATGACAAAAATTTCTTGAACTTGATGAGCCTAATGTTGAGAAAGAGTTTCAATTTTTATCTTCTCCCTAGAGATGGGAGAATGCTTTTTGTTTAATATCAAGCATCCCAGAATGATGAGTCATTATTACAATAGAATGCCTTTGTTAAGTGTATATTTTCATGAGCCTTTTGACTTTTTTTCCCCCATGTACTTTTCGAAGACCCCTTGTACAACCAGAATACTCTTTCGAAGTGGGGGTGGTAAGACTATGTCTGACTTACTGTAGACATGTCATCAAGAGGGATCAATCCCTGTAGTAGGATATAGTGCATGGTAGAGGGTCCGCTTTTTGCTCAATATTCCAGGGGTTACAACAATGGGCTCCAACACAGAACATATTGGGAGGGCCACCACAGTGCTTTTTTTCTGTTGAACATAGAGTTCCTATGAGCTATAATTGATTTTTAGTCATCCTCAGGGCTCAGCAATTCTGAAAGTCAGTCAATGAAGACCCTATGTATGTATTATCAACCCAAGTCAACTTCCATTGGCTTGATTCCAATTCATAATGATCTGAAAGGACAGGGTAGAATTGCCTCAGTGGGTTTCTGAGACTCTGATTGTTTATAGAAGTAGAAAGCCTCATCTTTCTCCCACAGAGAGGCCAGTGGTTTTGAACTGATAACCTATGGTTAGAAGCCAAGAACATTAACCACTATTCCCACATGGCTCCTTCTATTTATTACAATGATCCAATACCCTTGTACATGGAGTCACCATAAGCTGACGAGTTCATTTGGATTTGATGGCAGCTATAATCTATAACAACAAAAATCCCAGAAGGGCAACACGCAAAATGCCTTGAGTATCCCATGCCCTTTGCTCTCCATCAGATCTACAGGATCACTACCATTGCTTTGTATAGTGTTTATTATATATGTGCCATCCTCCACTTTGTATGCAGCTGATATTCTATCTCTACCCTCTATTCCATATGTTCCCAAAATGTATGTGGCCTACCACACCCTTTTCAGAAAAAAAAAGACTGAATTGCTTTCTCTGTTCTGCCATAGTGACCCAAAGAAACAAACATAAAAAACTCCATTGCTATCCAGTTGATTCCAACTCATAGTGCCCCTCTAGGACAGAGCAGAACCACCCCTTTGGGTTTCTGACACTTTAAATTTTTATAGGAGTAGAGAGCCTCATCTTTCTCCAGAGAGTGGTTGTTTGGTTGGAAGTGCTGCCCTTGTGTGCAGCAGCCCAATGAGCAAACCACAGTACCTGTAGAACTCCTTCACACACACACCACAACCCCACCCCCCCACCCCCCGTTAATGTCATCATACACATCAAGAAGGAAAGGACCACAAGTTGAGGCCTACCAAAGTCAAAAAGAAAAAAAAAGGGGCTTGGGCATGGGAATAATTGTGAGGATGGTGCAAGATCCTGTAGTGTTTCATTCTGTTGTGCATTGTGTTGCTATGGGTACAAACAGACTCTATGGCACCTGACTACAACAACACATCTGTGTCCAAAGCAATTGCTTCTCAACGCATCTTTTTTAGAAATTTTTGCACGGAGACACTGGTTGGTACCAACCAAGTTAAGCACTTGGCTAACTGAAGGGATGATAGTTGGAGTCTACCCAAAGGTGCTTTGGAAAATCCTGTGGAGCATAGTTTTATTCTGATATGTGTGGCGTGACCATGACCCAACATTAACTAGACAGCAACATGCGATTTTTGGAGCACTCTTATGATTACCCACAATCAATGTAGTCCACCCAAGCAGGAGAGCTCAGTTCAATTCAAAGCTGATGGGCCTCCTGCACAATCGTCAATTCTGTGCTAGTAGAGAGAGGCTTGTGTGTTGTTGCATAAGTTCCAGACTGAAAAAAAAAGCTACTCCACACCCCCTAGCAATGAAAAATTTCTGAACTGGAGCTCATAATCCAGGGTAAACATGTCTGTCTCTGCTGTTACAGTGCCCTGGAAGGTTCCAGCATCCCCCAGGTGGCTATAGCCCCCACTTTCAGAAATACTGCTCTATCTCATCTTTATTGTCCACATTGTCTCCACTTTCCATCTGGTATCCATCCTCCACGTTGTTTCAATTGTCTATCTTGTATCTACTCTCTACCTTGTCTCCACCCTCCTTCTTGACTTTATTCTCCATCATGTCTTTATCCTACATCTTGTATTCCTTTATTGTTATTTAATCTGAACATATTTGCACATGTTACCAAACTCGTTGCCATGGCATCTGGTTGGTTCTTGGTGATCTGGGTTCCTTGTGACCCCCTGTGTATGTGAGGTGGTCTGTGCTCCAGGGGGATTTCAGGACTATTATAGTTCAGATGTAGATACCTCATTGCCATCCCATCGGATCAATGCGGATTCATAGTTAGCCGATAAGACAGAATAAAACTGCCCCATGAGTTTCTTAGATTGTGAGGGTTTACTGTGGTAGAAAGCCCCATCTTTGTTCTGAGAAGCAGCTAGTGGTTTCAAACTGCCAACCTTGTGGATCACAGCCCGACTCATAACCACTATGACACCAGGCCTCCCTAGCACAGGACTTCCTGCATAATGATCAAAATGCATCTTACTTATTCCTTTTTAATCCTCATGAAAGTGCTACTCATTAAGCAGAACAAATGTTGTTATTGCACAATCTCTCCATTTTAAATCATGGGGAAATATCGCAAAGGTCTTGTTAGTGGTTGAAGTCTTCGTCAGCTTTCTCGCTTGGGGTAAATTTGATATTGGGAAAGCATGTGCTTCTAGTGTTAAGCCTCAATCCTCCTTTTGTGACCTAACAAGTTACTAACTCTCCTGTCAGTATGGAAGAAGATCAGATGACTTCACAGGGTTGCTGTGGGTGGTGATGGAAAGAGCTGGCATATGACGAGGTGAGCACCTTGTCTGGCACATGTTCAGCAGGCGGACACAGTGGGCATTTCTCTTCAGAGTCTGTTCCTGCTGTTAACGTATCAGCTTTTAACAATCACATTTAGGGCTATTATTCCTAATTTCTGATACGTTTCTCTTGCTGAAGATATAGAAAACTCAGAGAAAAACAATGAGGAAAATGAAAATAACCCATAATAGCCTCACTCAGTAATAGCCATTCATGTTGTGCATTTTGGTCCACATCACTTTGGACTATATAATAATGCACATGTGTACACGCACACACACACACATACACACACACACACACACACACACGGCTGACTTCATGAGTGTGCTACTTGTGTAATCGCAGGGCTCAGCATTTAGAAGGGCCCTGTGCTTGGTTTTGAAAATCCCTTGCTAGTGTAAACAGTATTATTGGACTACCGACCTAAAAATCGAGGGGTTGAACCCACCCAGAAACTGTGCAGAAGAAAGCCCAGGCTGTCTGCTGCCATCAGATCCCAGTCGAGGGAGCTCTGTGCAGCAGCGCCAGCCTGGAACGCAACACAGGAGGGCTTTATGAGCCAGAGTCAGCCCACAGGCAATCAATTTGGCTTTTTGGTTTTGCTGCTTAACTTAATATTGTCTTGGTGCCATATGGAATTTTTAAAATATGTTTCCAGCAAAGCACTCCATGTTTTTGCTTTTGCACTTGATCCCGAAGTTCTGTGGCTGATTCAGCACTCACAGTAGAACTTAAACAAAAATGGAACTCATGCTTGGAATAAAAATCAAAATAGATTTGCTCTTTGGTAACCTGCACTTTTCCGGAAATTGTATCCATTTCCCCATATCACTAGATATGGTTCTGCTTCTTGATTTGCATATCCATTTGGATGAAAACCTAATATTCATGCTTTGGATTCTTGACACTCTGACCAGCTTCTGTTGAGCACATATCCATTATAAGTCATGAAAGGACCTAAGAGCACACCACTAAAGAGTAAGAATTTCAATATATTTAAAATGCTATCTAAGCAGGTAATTATGTAAAATTAATCTTTTGGCCATAAATTTTCAAAAATGCTGAATCTTGCAAACTGTGTCAAAGGTCTACTTTACTTACTGAGTGTATGAGCGTTGCTAAGCACCACATAGGATTGACCTCTGTATGTTAGTGAAATTCTTGGACAAGCACTATTAACTGATGGGTCAGGAAAAGAAAACCAAGCAAAATTTGGCCACAGGAAGAAAAGCGGCAGAATGTTTCTTGCAATTCTAAAGCTCATACAAACTCCAGGAAGGAATCGAGATTGTAAAATCAATCTAACACTAAAACTTAACCTCAAATATCCCATAGTTGAATAGTGTTTTCAGAATTTTTATTCTGAATTTTATTCTGAATAAATATTCCCAGTGTGTAAAATCTGGGCAATGATCATGTAAGGCCACACAAGAATCGATGCACTTGAATTGCAGTGTGGGTGAAGACTGTTCATAGTACTGGGGTGTCAGAAGAATAAGGAAATCTTCTTGGAAGTGCAGCCAGAATGCTCTTTAGAAGGGAGGATGGTGAGATTTTTGTCTCATGCACTATGGACATGCTAGTAAGATGGCCCATACCCTAGAACAGAACATCATGCATGGTCAAGCAGAGGGTCAGCATATACGAAGAAAGACCCTCAACTAGATGTGACACGGTGGCAACAGCGATGAGACTAAATATAACAACAATTGTGAGGCTGGCCCATGACTAGGCAGTGTTTCTTTCGCTTCTACATGGGTTAATTATGAATTGGAGCCAACTCCATGGCATCTAACAACAACAGGCTTTCTAATGAGCAAGCCCAGGTACCTAGATTGACAAGCGTGTAAAAGGCAGAGAGAGCTCTTTTTCCAATATCTGAGCAGTCCAAAATGCTACGAGTAGAGTGCTTGACAAAGGAGCCTGGTAATCTCCTCTCGAATTGCTGACGAGAGGTTCAAATGTGATTTTGAAATTCAAGGAGAATGTTTGGGATTGGGTCTCAAAACGAAGACTGGGGCCCTGCATCTTTATTGCAGTAAGAATGGTGAGCACATCTAGTTTTAAAAGGTGGTCACGTGAAAGAGAGAAGAGGAGCGAATCATGATTATAGGAACTTTTAAATTGGTCTAAGGAGATATGATAAATTTAGCCGAAAGGCCACGGGAACACCAGTGAAGCATCACAGTCACACTTTCATAGCACTGAGAGTGCATAGAATCATCAACAACATGTAGCGTTCTGATAAAACCTGGGTCTGGGGAGCGTTTTACAGATTTAGTGAAGCCATTTGAATTAAGCTATTGCAAATGTGATTAATTTTCACTAATGTGCCCTTATGTCCCTTTAGGACTTATAATAGATGCTTGATAAACTGGAGCCAATCACAGAAGTCAAGTCCCCAAATGCAAATGGTACAGATTGAAATTTTAAAGTGCTTAAAGAGGCACAGGGCAGTCCTACTGTGTCCTGTCGGGTCTCTATGCAGCAGTGTCCACTACAGTGCTGTGGCTTTGTCCTTTCCTTTAGTTTTGATCCCCAAATCTCATTCCCATCGGAAGGAAATGCCTGGCCACTCCTACTGCCAGTAGGTGAAGGGGACTCTGACACCATCCAAAAGTCAGAGCATTTTTGACGACTTGTGAAATAAGCATTAATTTTACATAATGACATGCTTAGATAGTGTACTTTGAACACATGACATGCATTTCCATATTTCTATACATTTCTATATATTGTGGTTTACTTTTTGCTTAGCCTAACTATAAAACTCTGGTTTTCTATTTATATAATTTAACATGACCTAATAATTATATTTGAATAGGTATATATGTATGTGTATTCATTATATATAATATACTGTCATTTATATAATATATATTATCACCATTCCAGGGTGGTACAAATAGTAATAAGGTGGACAGTTCAAACTCACTCAGAGGTGCTTCTGAAGTAAGACCTGGCTGTCTGCTTCAGAAAGTTCACAGCCTTGAAAACAGTTCTACTCTGCACATATTGGGTTGCTATGAATCACAATCAGTAGCTAGCCAAAACACACTTGTCACCATTTGAGTTAGTTTATTGTGCCAACCTGGCCGATAAACACATGTGAGGTTAATTGAAGGGTGGAGGGATAAATAACTCAGTGAGCCTCGCCTTTCTAGTTCTTGGGTCTCTTGCTTTCTGATGGTTGGATCAGGGTGCAGCTGCCTTAGCCAGTTCCCTCCTTTAGCTTGCAAGGCTCACTTCCTGCAATACATCCCTCAGGAGAAGCCACATGTGGACCTACCCTCATGCATCCCTGGGTGCTAGAGCACCCATATGGAGACCCCTGCCAGCACTGAGATGTTTACACATTCACTGACTCAGCTTTCCTCCTCCAGTCGGCATCATTGCGTCTGTTTTGTGAGATGGAGGAGGACTTTGGGGACTGGTGTTGCACATATGGGTGAATGTTGGACTTGTGGGCTTGGGCAGCACTGGATTGGGATGTTTTCTTGATGTGCATTTAACCTTTATATAAAACTCTCTTATACATGAGTTGCTGTGGATTTGTTCCTCTAAAGTACCCAGATTAACACATTATGGTACCTTGGGAGTGGGTTACTGGAGAAACAAATCATAAGATGGAGAGTAGATGTTTGTTTGACCTCTCCCTCATGGTAGTTTTATTTCTTGTCTAGCCAGAGGTCAGATAAAGCCACACTGTTTATTCAGCTGTTTTCTGGGAAAAATATGGGAAGTAGGAAAATAGAAAGTTTGAAAGCCCACTTGCTTTGAGCCATTAACATTTGATCTTTAGATGGGTTTAGGCCACGCCTGCAAAGAAAGATATGTCCCACCCAGTGCTTTGGAGTACTCAGGAAACTGTAGTCTTTTTCAGAAGCTGGAAAAAATTTGGAACCATGAAGAAAATTCCTCTCTAGGACTGAACGTTAAAGGGAGCCTGTGAGCAGGCTGAAATGCTTGCTAGGTGACCACCTGGATCTACTTGTTGAGTGGAAGTGGGAGAAATGTAGCAATAAAGAGACAGGTTGAGTTTGGCCACTGACACCTGTGGACTTGGTTTACAGGGAAATAAAGGAGAAGACAAGAGCGGGTTGACTGGTCTAAAGTTCATGACTTAGCATGAGAGGGCTAGGCTAGTTGAGTATTGGTGAGACCCCATGGTCTAAAGGCAAGACGATCAATGGGAACTCTGTGGAGGCTGAGTGAGGCAGGCCACACTGAGTTGACCAGAACCCAACCAGATGTAGATTTTTGATCCTGTGAACTGGTGCATATTGTTGCTGACTTTATGGATGGCCTGTCTGGATTTGACTTTGCTTATGGTTGCAGACTTCACAAGGTCGCAACTGGAATGAAGATGTCGAAAAATATGATTTGTCTTCTCAGAGAACTGGTTTGATGTAAGTGGACAGTATATAAATTGGATACCCAAAATTGGGGGATAAAGGCATGAAGTGGTTGGCTTACAGACTTTCATAGGTGGGGAGAAAAATTCACAGGATTATAGGGTTAAGGTGTAGGTGTTAATTAATTGCAATTTTGAGTCTAAACAATGATGTATAGGTGCCAAGTTGGCAAGGGGTGGATTGAGTTAGTTTATTGTGCCAACCTGGCAGATAAACACATGTGGGGTTAATTGAAGGGCGGAGGGATAAATGGCTCAGTGAGCCTTGCCTTTCTAGTTCTCTGGTCTCTTGCTTTGTGATGGTCAGACCAGGGTGCAGCTGCCTTAGCCAGTTCCCTGCTTTAGCTGGCAAGGCTCACTTCCTGCAAGACATTCCTGAGGCGAAGTCACATGGACCTACCCTGATACAGCCCTGGGAGCTGGAGCAGCTATGTGGAGACCCCTGCCAGCGCTGAGATGTTTACACATTCACTTACTCAGCTTTCCTCCTTCAGTCAGCATCATAACGTCTGTTTTGTGAGGTGGACTAGTGGACTAGTGTTGGACATATGGTTTAATGGGTTAATGCTGGGCGTGTGGGCTTGGGCAGCACTGGGTTGGTATGTTTTTCTTGATGTGCACTTACCTTTTATATAAAACTCTCTCTTATACATGACTGGCTGTGGATTTGTTTCTCTAAAGTACTCAGACTAACACACCATTCTATCAATCTGTCATATTGTGATAGCTTGTAAGTTGCTGTTATATTGAGAGAATGTCACTAGTATTTTAAATACCAGCAGGATCACCCATGATGTACAGGCTTCTGTGAAGCTTCCAGAATAAGACAGAACAGGAAGAAATGCCTGTCAATCTACTCTCAAATCTTAGCCACTTGAAACCCTAGGAATCACAATGAACCCAGAATATGAATGATCTAGAGACTGACCCAAGGCCAGACAGCATTTGGTTCCACTGTGTCTGGGGTTGTGAGCAGGGGGCCAGTCCCTAGGGAAATACATGATGTTTGGTCCCCCAATGAGGATTGACACAGTGGGTGAGGATTGACACCGTGGGTGAGGATTGACACAGTGGGTGCAACAATGGGCTTAAACATATGAGTAGGCTTCAAAGAGTTCAGGGAAAATTTTGACTTTGAATTCCATATTTCTATAAGCTTTTCTGAAGGCTCCTCATAGACACATTGTGAGGACACCATATGATCCAGCAGTTTTGTTGTTGTTTTTCCATTGTACATAGGTTGTTATGAGTTGGAATCAACTGGACAACACGTAACAGCTCTGTATATTTTTGTTGTGGTTGCTGTTAGGCACCCTCAAGTTTTGTACAACCCTATGCACAACAGAACAGAAAATGCACGGTCGTGCCCCATACCTACAACTGTTCCTATGCCTGAGCCCATGGTGGCAGCCATGGTGTCTATCCATCCCCTGGAGGGCCTTCCTCTTTTTCACTGCCTCTACCCTTAACCAAGCATGATGTCTTCCTTAGGGGACTGGTCTCTACCGATAATACGTTCAAACTATATAAGTTGAAGTCTTTCCATCCTTGTCTCTTAGGAGCACACTGGCCATATTTCTTCCAAGACAGATTGGTTCCTCCTTTTAGCAGTCCATAGTACTGCCAAGACTCAATATTCTTCTCGACCACCACAATTCAAATGCATCAATTCATCTCCAGTATGACTCCTTCAATGTACAATTTTCACATGCAAATGAGGCCATGGAAAAATACCACAGCTTGGGTCAGGCTCACCTTCATCCTCAAGTAACATCCATGGTTTTCAATATGCCAAAACAAAGGTCCTGTGAAGAAGATCTTTTGATCTTTTGACTGCTGCTTCCAAGAGCACTAAGTGTGGAGCCAAGCAAGACAAAATCCTTGACTGACACTCTCAACCTTTTGTCCATTTATCAGGAGGTTACCTATGGTCCAGTTGTGAGGACCTTGGTCTTCTTTACATGGAGTCATAATTCATACTGAAGGCTGCAATCCTTGACCTTCATCAGCGAGAGCATCAAGTCCTCCTCATTTTCAGCAACCAAGGTTGTGTCATCTGCATATATCAGGTTGTTAATAAACCGTCCATCAATCCTGGTGCCACATTCTTCTTCCGACAATCCAGTTTCTCTGATGATTTGCTCAGCATACAAAATTGAATAAGTATGGTGTGAAGCTACAACCCCGAAGCACACCTTTCCTGACTTCAAAGCATGCAGTATTTCACAGTACCCCCTTGTTCTGTTTGCACAACTGCCTCTTGATCCATGTAAAAGTTCCACAAGAACACAATCAAGTGTTCTGGAATTCTATTCTTCTCCAGGTTTATTATGGTCCACACCATGCATGCCTTTGCACAATCAATGAAAGACAAGTAAACATCTTTCTGGTATTCTCTGCTCTCTGATGTCAGCAATGATATGCCTTGTTTCATATCCTCTTCTGAATCTGGCCTGGACTTCTGGCAGCTCCTTGTCAATGTGCTGCTGTAATCATCATTGGATGCTTTTCAGGAAATATTACTTGTGTGTGATATCAATGATATTATTTTATAGTCTGAGTATTTTGTTGGACCACCTTTCTGTGGAATGGACACAAATATGGATCTCTTCCAGTCAGTTGGCCAAGTGGCTGTCTTCCAAACTTCCTGGCATAGAAGAATGAGTGCTGCCAGTGCTTCAATAGCTTGTTGAAACATCTCAGTGGCTATTCCATCAATTCCTGGAATCTTGTTTTTGGCTGATGCATTCAGTGCCACTTGAACTTCTTCCTTCAGCCTCAGTCATTGTTGCTACTAATATAGTGGATTGTTGAGTAGTTCTTTCTGGTACAGTGACTCTGCATATTCTTTCCATCTTCTTTGGATGCTTCCTGCATCTTTCAATATTTTGCCCATAGACTCTTTCAAGATAGAAACCAGAGGCTTCCATTTTCCCTTCAGTTCTTTTCATTTAGGATAAGTGGAGTGTTTTTTTCCATTTTTGTTTTCTAATTCCATTCTAATACGTTTCATTATAGTATTTGGCTTTGTCTTCTGAAACTGTCCTTTGAAATGTTCTGTTCAGCTCTTTGACTTCACCCTCTCTTCCATTTCCTTTAGCTGCTCTGCAATTAAAGGCAAGCTTCAGTGTCTCTTCTGGCATGCATTTAAATCTTTTCTTTCATGTCTTTTGTATGACCCCTCGATTTATTGATGTTCGGTCATGGTGCATCTTCTGTTATTAGTATTTAATGCATTAAATCTGTTCTTAAGATGTTCTGGAAATTCAGGTAGCATAGACTCAAGGATGTATTTTGGATCTCGTGAACTTGTTTTCATTTTCTCCAGCTTTATCCTGAACTGACGTATGAGCAATTGATGGGCAGTTCCACATTCATCCCTAGCCTGGTTTTAGCTGATGATATTGAACTTCCCCATTGCGTCTTTACACAGATCTAGTCAATTTGATTTGTGCGTATTCCATCTGGAGAATCCCATGTGTATAACAATCTTATGTGTTGTTGAAAAAAAATAGGTAGTCCCTATGAAAAAGTCGTTGGGTTTGCAAAATTCTATCATGTGATCTCCATGATAGATTTCTTCATTTCTATCACCAAGATCATATTTTCCAACTACTGTTTCATCCTCTTTGTTTCCAGTCTTTGAATTCCAATGGCCAATCATTATCTATACATCTTGATCCCCTGTTTGATCAATTTCTGACACAAGTCGTTGGTAAAATTGTTCAATTTCTCCAGCACTACCTTTTGTGGTTGGTGCATAAATTTGCATAACAGTTGTATTCATTAGATTTCCTTAAAGACAATGGATACGTTCCTATCACAGACAGCACTGTACTGCATGGTAAATTTTTCAATGTCTTTTTTGACAATGAATGCCGCACCAATCCTCTTCATTACGCTATTCCCAGCATAGTAAATCATCTGATTTTCTGATTCAACATTTCCAACATCAGTATATTTCAGCTCACTTATGCTGAAGAGATTGACATTTTTGTGTTCCTTTTCATTTTTTAACACCGCCAATTTTCTTAGATTCATACTTTGCACATTCCAAGTCTCCATCATTTGCAGACTTTTGCAGCTGTTTCTCCCTACCCTGAGTCCTGCCCCATCAGCAAATGAAGATCCCGAAGGCTCCACTCCCACAGGCTTCACCCGCCTCACAGCACCATGGTCCACCCCACTCCAAGGAATCAGTTCCTTCTCAGTCACAATTCAAGCCCTGAGACCTGAGGGGCCCATCTTCTGCCACTATCTCCGCAGATTTTCTGCTTCCATTCTTTCGGCCTTCTACTTTAGCTATGTAAACTTCAATAGGGGGCTTGACTATTACACTCATCCCACCTGAATGAATAATTAATCCACTGGAACATCAAAAGAGAAGAAAGTTTCCCTTAATCAAAAATAAGAAGTAAAATAAAAAGGATTTCAAAAGACATGTAGAGAACGAGAAGCTCTCATAGAGAGAATGCCAGATGGTAACATTCAAATGGATGTTGGATGAGAATATTCCAGAAAGGAGAAAGACATCTACTCCTAGATGAAAGTTCCAGAAGATAACTATAGTTTTAAAATATCTTCTGCTAAGCACATTATAGGAATCCATTGGTGGAACAGATAGTTCTGTGCTTAACTACTATCCAAAAAGTTGACAGTTCAAACCCACTCACAGGTGCCTCTGGAAAAAGGTTTGCCAGTCTGTTTCTGAAAGGTTGAAGCTTGAAAAAAAATGTTTTTTCAAAATTAATTCTATACCCTGCCAGCGTGGGATTGCCACGAGTTGGAGTGAACTCGATGGCAACAAGCACATTGTCGCGGCACAGCATTGAGAGAAAATTTAGCCTACAAGGAACAGCTAGCTGTACTCCTGAGATTAGTTTTTCCCATTGCCATCATATTTAAAGCTTTTGCTTTCCCTGAATGTCCCAGCTAGTTGCCTTTTGGAAGTTCTGAGAGAACTCCAAAAGAAAACCCAAATCCTCCCAGCTGGATCAATTGACAGCATCATGATAAATGAAGAAAAGATTGAAGTTCTGAAGGATTTCATCTTGCTTGGATGCCCGATCAATGTCATTGGAAGCAGCAGTCAAGAGGTCGAAAGACATTTTATTGGGTAAATCTGATGCGCAAGACTTCAGTTTTGAAAAGCAAGGATGTGACCTTGAGGACTAAAGAGAGTCTGACCCAAGCCAGACTATTTTCCATCACCTCATGTGCATGTGAAAGTGGGACATTGAATAAGGACTACAAAAAAGAGAAGTGACGCATTTGAATCGTGGTGCTGGCCAAAGAACTGCCACAAGAACACACAATTCTGTTTTGGAGGAAGTACAGCCAGAATGCTCCTTAGAGGCAAGGAGATTATCAAGAGAGACCCGTGCCTAGAAAAGGACACCATGCTTAATAAAGTCGAGGGTGAAGGGAAGAAGAAGACCTTGATAAGATGGATTGACACAGTGGCTGCAACAACGGGCTGAAACCTAGGAACAATTGTGAGAATGGGGCAGGGTGGGCACCTTCCTTCTGCTGTACATGAGCTTGCCACGAGTCAGAACTGATTCAAAAGCAACTAACAACAGGAGAAACGGAACACGGGTCATTTTATTAGAAAATGTAAGAAAGGAGCGCTTTCACAAAGATGACTTTTGTTGTTATTTAAAGTTTAAACACAGATTGTCAGGGTGTTCCTTTGTGATTCTGCTGGGTGTACTCAAACTTCCAACCTCTAGGTTAGTAGTTGAGCACTGCTTCGACATCTGATACACGAACTTTATTTAATTTTTGACATTCCAAGGTCTACACCACCATCAGTGAATCCTCACTATACCTTGGAAATATCTAAATTTACTTATCAAGGAGTTATTGCCTATCAGATATATCTGAGAAATAGCTACAATTCGCTGAGAAGGAAATGAACAGAGATGTCACAATCAAACTTGTCTAGTCTCAATTATTTTGTCTTGAGGAGATCATTGAAGCAGGGGCTGCCTTTTAGATTTCCTGGAATGCTATTAGGCTTCAAGAGCTTTGGGCCTCTGTGACCTTAATACATTCTCATTCTTAAACATGATCAGTTAAATATCCATCTACATTTTTCCTCAGAGTTCTCATGGCTTTTGAATTCTCCATTAGTACTTTAATCCATCTGAAATTTACCTTGGTATTAGTGTGAGGATTTAAGTGGCTTCCAAATAGTGAGCTTCCTTCCTTGTCACTGTTGAAAAGAGTCTTTCTTTTCCATTGGTGCGCAGTAATTGATTTATAATGTATTCAGTTAGTTTTTATAATCGTCTGTTTTCAGAAAAAAAATGTAGCATGCTCAAATGACCTCACCACTGAATCCTGTACCAATTCAAAGTTCTTTTAATGTCTGGGACCTATAGTTCATTTTACTATCTAATTGAACAAATTTCCCTGCAATGCCATTTTAATTTTTTTCAAAATGTTCTTATTACAGGTGTTGACAGTTTAGTTTTCCAGAAGAATATTAGACCATATTTTCACTTCATTCTAAATCTTGAAAAGTATGCTTTTGAAGCAATGTTCTAATTATAAAACAACAGATTTGTAATAGGGAATATTCTTAACCAAGGGATCATTAGAAACCTTGACCATCTCTAGTTATTATAATATAGTCTTTAAAATGTCACAAATCTTTTTCTTTTTCTTCATTTAGGTCTCAGAGGATATTGCTAAATACTTAATGTCATTTTTTCCCCCCTGGAATACAATTCTCTGTTTAATTAGTAATCTTATCAGTTTATCTTATAAACAACAATGGTCTTGTGGCAATACATTTTAATTTACAAAAACTCTTGAACCCTTGTTTGATTTCATTTTAGTATGCTTCCATTGTCCCTGAGGTATATAGGTAGGTGAAGCTACCATCGTGTATTTTTAACATTTCTTTGCCAGTTCTGTTATTCAGAGCAGAAAAGTTCATGGCTGTTACTGTTCCATGAATGAGAGCTTGATGTGCTATAGAAGACTTGGGTCATGATCTTTCTCCCTCAGAGCTCTATAGACCTTACTTCGTCTTCCAATGCTCAGGCTTGCAGAGCACAAGTCTGAGAGCAGGCTGGTTTGTTCTTTTATACCATGTCTGCTTTTCCTGCACACGCTATTTGTAGGAGATTTTTTTCTAATCCTTATAATTCAAAAATATCACCAGGATAAGCCTAGACATTGCTTACCTTTCATTAACATTAACTAAAATAAAATGAACCTTTTTGATGAACGGATTTTTGTTTTTAGCACAGGAAAGTTTCCTTCTATAAAACCTTAATTAGCATTGATTTATGTTGGTTTCCTGCATATTGAATCTTCCCTCACATCCTCCTATCCCTCATCTCTGATCATTTCTATCTCTGCCTAGTCTTTGATAGCTTTGGTGAGAATAAATAAAATAAAATAAACCTGCTTAAAGAATGCAGGCTCTGGCAAGGAGAATAGGACCTGCAAATTATAGCTATAATTACAATGACCTTCACAATTATTTTTTAATCCCACCCACATTTCATGAATGTCACTGCTAATAATAATACTTTCATAGGTAGGGAACTTTAGGAATTCCAAAGCATTTTACTGCATCTTGGGAAAAGGCCTGGTGATGCACAAATCCATTGGAAACTCTTTGGAGCACAGTTCTACTCTGATATACATGGGATCACTGTGAGTCAGAATCAACACTCTGGTGGTGGTGTTCCTTCAAATGATCCTCATAACTACATTTGAAGGTAAGCGTTGTTGTCCCTATTTTACAGGTGGTGTGGTGGGTATGCATTGGGCTGCTAACCACATAGTTTTTCAAAACTACCAATCGCTCTAAGGGCAAAAGGTGCGGCTTTCTACTCCAATTAAAGAGCTACAGTCTCAAAAACCCACAGGAGTAGTTCTACCCTGTCCTAGAGGGTCTCTATAAGTCAGAACTGACTCAATAAAAGTGAGTTTGGTTTGGTTTCAGTGATAGTTAAGGTTTTGTGTCAACTTGAATAGGTGAGGATTCTCAATGGTTTGACAGTTAAGACCTAATAATAATTCATGGTGTAATCTAACACAAATTGGTATCTGATATGTTGTAAGAAGATTAGGCTAGGACATAGTGCATTGAAAAGAGGTTTCCTTGGGCATGTGGCCTGCCCATGTGGAAAAGCCTGTTTGGATTTTTATGGGTCTGGACTCTGCATCTGGCTCATTGGCTTTTGGTTTGTTGGACTTGAGTCAAAGGTCTGCCATATTGTCTACTGATCCTAGGAGTCATCACTTTGCCTGCCTTCTGACCTTAAATTAATTTCCCTCTGCAGCCACCAGCCTGTCCTTTTTCTGCCAATCTAAGTTCATCAGTCCAGAAGCCTCCAACTTAACATCTGATCCATAGACTCCAATCAACTGGACTTACCTATTTCCACAACTTTGTGAGCCATGTTATTGATATGTGTGTGTGTGTGTGTGTGAGTGTGTTTCAGTGATTTTGCTTGTCTAGAGTACCCAGCCAAAGACAAAATAGGATTCCCTGAGTGGTGTCAATGGGGAAGTGCTCAACTACTAGCTGAAAGAGTGGTGATTTGAAGCAGACCAGAGGCATCTGGGGGGGGGGGGGGGAGCCTGATGAAATGCTTCCTGAAACCTTGAAACTCCAATGGAAGGCAGTAATACTCTGCACACATGTGGTTGCCATGATTCAGAATTGGCTCTACAGCTGCTAACTACAACAGTTCTACTGATGGATACAACTGATGTTCCCGGTCCCTCCTCCTCCTGCTCGAGTGCCACATAGCTCCCAAGTTTTCATCTCCTGTGGAATCCCAAGAAAGCATTAGCTGAACAATTCCAGCTTTGGGGATTTGTGCTCTCAGAGAGCAGCAAATCATTGTCACTGTTTGTCTTTGTTTACCCTGACGTCATGGCATTTCCTTTTCTTCACAGAGCTGTTCTAATCACTTGATCCCCTTTAAGCAATATGAAGCGATTGCAATCACAGCTGTCCTTGATCCTTCCTGTCCATTCTCATTTCCCAGAATAGAAGGCTTGCTCAGGATTCCTCAGGAAATAGTACAGTTGGGTCTTTGTGATTTAAAATCCTCATGATTTGAAAATAGCTTTAACTGCAAACTCTCATAACCAAAAAAGAAAAAGGAAAAGAAAAGAAATTCACTATATATGTTTGACTTATCTCACCTTGTCACACAAACTTTTCATCATACACTGAAGAGTGCTTGAATATTTAACTCTTCCAATTCCATAGTTCATATTTTTTGGTAGGCATATGGTAAGGTTTTTAAGTTCTGGACTAACCAAGCCTTCAAGATTTTTACAGATTAAGGAATGGAATAGCTGAAATTAGCTGTAAGGACAGGGGCCAGGGGGCTTCAGAAAGTTCCTGGAAAAGTGGAATTAAAAGAATATTGCATTTTCCCACTAACTTTTTGAAGCCTCTTCATATGCACAGGGCATGATGAACGTTTATGTAAAGCCTAGTGAGAAAAAAGACACCGGGGCCATATGTAATCTCCTCTGGTTCATAAAGGAAACGATGGATCTATCCCCATACCAGCTGAGTTAGTTAGTTTATTGTGCCAACCTGACCGATAAACATAAGTGGGGTTAATTGAAGGGCAGAGGGATAAATGGCTCGGTGAGCCTCGCCTTTCTAGTTCTCGGGTCTCTTGCTTTCTGATGGTCGGATCAGGGTGGAGCTGCCTTAGCCAGTTCCCTGCTTCAACTGGCAAAGCTCACTACCTGCAAGACGTCCCCCAGGAGAAGCCACATGGATCTACCCCGATGCAGCCCAGGGTACTGGAGTAGCCATCTGGAGACCCCTGCCAGCACTGAGATGCTTACATATTCACTATCTCGGCTTTCCTCCTGCAGTCAGCATCTTTGCGTCTGTTTTGTGAGATGGAAGAGGACTTTGTAGATTGGTGTCGGACATAGGGGTTAATGGTGGACTTGTGGGTTTGGGCAGCACTGGGTTGGGATGTTTTCTTTGACGTGCACCTAACCTTTATATAAAACTCTCTCTTATACATGAGTTTCTGTGGATTTGTTTCTCTAAAGGACCCAGACTAACACACCAGCCTATGGTCACAAGGCAGAGGTCAGACCTGCCTCTACCCTCTATATTTCTTTATTCTGACACCAACCTTCCACAACACTACTTTTCTGCTAGGTTCAATAACTGGTTGCAATGACCACTCTGAACTCACAGACCATATTCCAAATTACGGAGGCTCACGAGGGAGGTTAATAGGTTACCACAAGCCAGGGTCAGAGAACATTGAGACTACTGACATTGATCCCCAGGAGAGCCTCGCCCCAGCTAGCAGCCAAGACTCTGGCCAACAGCCTCTCAGTGACATCATCTCTTGCTCCCTGCCTTGTTCCATGGGATGGGAAGCCCACTGGCTGCTCTGCTTCCTTGTCTCACACTTTTATAGTTTCTGGTCTCAGCTTGGTGGCTCCTGTGCTTTGGTGCCTCAGGACTCGACGTGGCATGATACCACTTTAGGCAGAGATTCCAAATGTGCTTCGGTCGCGGCTGTTCTTCCTTGATGGTCCCAGGTATTCGCTCTCTTCCTGCTTCTGATGTCTATCTTATACACGGGGGCGATGGCAACTACATCTGACCAGCCTCCTCTCTTAGTGTTCCACACACCCGATTTGCATGGTTACACGCAACCATTTGGTAGGAGTTTCAGAGACATAGATAAAAAAGCTATATTAGGAAATTTCTCTGCACTACACCTAGTTATCAATCTCCCTTTTGATCTTTTTCTCATTTGCATTTAGGCTCATGTTGATCTACTGCCAAGGGGCCCTACCCCTCATCCTGACCCTGCCCTGCCCTCTGGCTTTGGGGCCTTCTTCACAAAGACCCACACATTTTCACATGCTGACACACACACATGCACTTGCAGAGGCAGACACATGCACATGTATACACAGACAGGACCTCTTAGTGTACTCAAATAAGGTACAAGACAAATACACGTCTTGTTTTAGGGAACATTATTACCCAGTGAGGGCAGATTGTGTTGGGGAGGGTTCTGTGGAGCCTCAGCTCATCTTGGGGTCTGTGTTAACCCATCTCTCCATAATGAACAATAGGAACAGAAGGTTTGGCTCTCTGTCCCTTCCAAGGTTATATGTGCTCTCTAGGGCAAGAGCCTGTCTTGTGCTTGGTTCTCTAGAGAAGCAAGACCAGTGAGGCCAATATATGAGGGGTTACTCCCCACCCCCAAAAAAACTGAATTGTTCCCCACTAGGCAAGCATCCAGCAACACACTCAGAGTTAGTACACCCAGTGTTTTCGCCTCAGAAGGTTCTCTCAGGTCACAGCGATTTTTTTTTTCCGTAACAGCAGCTTGGTTCAAATTTTGGTTTTTTGTGTGTGTGTGATGGCTAATTTAAGAGAACAGCATGCGGCTGTGAAACTTTGTTTCCTTCTTGGGGAAATTGCCACAAAAACTGTTGTGATGTTGAACGCGGCTTACAAGGTCAGCACTATGGGAAAACCAGTGGTTTTCTTGTTTCAAAAAAGGTGAAATGTCGATCGATGACGAAACTTGTTCTAGACATTTGTCAACTTCCAGAGCAGATGAAAATGTTGACTCATAGTGCATTTGGTTTGGAGTCATTAATAGAAAATCAAGCTTTCTATTTAGAGGTTCTGCAAAAATTGTGCAACAGTGTGCGACAAAAAAAGGCCTGATTTGTAGTAGACGGGGGACTGGTTTTACCACAAGAGTGCACCTGCTCACGCAGCCAGCTCAGTGCGCCAGTTTTTGGCAAAAAACAACAACAACACACAACATGCCTCTCTTGCCCCACACACTTGACTCACCTGTGCATGTATGAGGGATAGCCCCACCTCAAAAACAAAACACTAAATTTTATTTCAAAGCTATGTATTTAAATTTTTTTTAACAAAACAAACTTATCACCTTCAAAGCAATCTCCATTACACTGAAATCATTTGTCAAATCTGCCATTCTTGGAAACAATTTTCAAACTCATCTGTTTGGATGGCTGACAGCACCTTTCTCATTTTTTTCACCTCTCACATGTCGTCAAATCGCTGTCTTTTACTGCCCCTCTGCATTTGCAGAAACAAAAAGAAGTCGCGGGGAGTGAGGTTGAGAGTCGAAGTTTTGGGATCCATAGTGCTTTCATCAACTGGTTTTTGGAAGTAGATTTCCAAGCCATTTCCCCTAGTTTTAGCCCAGAAGCTCTGTGAAATCTGTTCAGTGGTATAGCCACCTGTAGCCCTCCACTGGTATGCAAGGCGTGGCTGCAGCGAGATGCTGTGACTGGGGATCAAACCTCAGTTTCCACCATAGAAGTGCAGAGTTCCACCACAGGACCACCACTGCCCCACTATAAGTTGGTTTTGAGTCAACTAACTCATGACCATTCCATGTGTGCCATGGGTGTTCCACAGGGTTTGGAAGTGGCTAATTTTTAGGAAGTTGGTTTTTTTTTCCAAATTGTCTCTGGGTAGACTTAATTTGAGAACCTTTTAGTTGCCATGTTAACTATGTGTACTGCTCATTGGAGTAATGGCTGCCTGCTGTGTGCCTTGGAGTTGCTTCTGAATCCTCACAACTCCATAGGATTGAAAGGAACGCTCCATAGGGGTTCAAGATTGCAGTGTCTTTATGGGAACAGATCACCGGCTGGTGGTTTAGTAGGTAAATGCAAAGAAAACCATGCTTACCTTGCTATTTGATAATCTGCCTCTAGATAGAGGTGGGGTTTTCCAAAAGAAATTTTACTGCATGATGGAGCCGAACACATGCTAACTCAGAAAACCAAACTCACTGCCATTGAGTTTATTCCAATTCATATTGATCTTATAGGACTACTCCTGTAGGTTTTGGAGATTGTAACTCTTTTTTTTTTTTTTTTATTTGACACTGGAATTTAATCTACTTTTTGCTCAAAACAATCTTTCTGCAATATGATAAAGGATTTCTTTACTCTTCTCTTACATCAGATTCTTACAGTTTTTGTTATGTTTAAAGGGACCTAGTTAATACATCAAATTTAAAGCCTAATTAATATGGAAGCCCATTATCAATTTATTTCCATGTAGGCAAATCTTAGGGTTTTTTAAAAAATCCTTTTATTGGGGGCTCCTACAACTCTTATCACAATCCATACATACATCCATTGTCTCAAGTACATTTGCACATATGTTGCCATCATCGGTTTCAAAGCATTTTTTTCCACTTGAGCCCTTGGTATCAGCTACTCATTTTTCCCCTCCCTCCCACTTCCTGCCTCCCTCATGAAACCTTGATAATTTACAAATTATTATTTTTTCATGTTTTACACTGTCCGATGAACTAGAGGAAAGCTGTATATTTCATCAGTCCCATATTGCACCCTTACTGGCCCATCTTATCCACACAACCCTTCTGTAAGGGGATGTCCAATTGCTTACAGATTGACTTTGGGTCACCACTCCACACTTCCCCTCATTCACAATGATGTGCGTTTTGTTCTTTGATGCCTGATTACCTGATCCCATCAACACCTCGTGATCACACAAGCTGGTGTGCTTCTTCCACAGCTTTGCTGTTTCTCAGATGGCCACTTGTTCATCTTCAAGCCTTTAAGACCCCAGATGCTATATCTTTTGATAGCCGGGCACCATCAGCTTTCTTCACATTTGCTTATGCATCCACTTGTCTTCAGTGATCGTGTGGGGAAAGTGAGCATCTCAGAGTGGTGGACTATTAGAACAAAGTGTTCCTGTGTTGAGGGAGTACTTGAGCATAAAAAAACCTCATCTTTATTTCTTGGAGCATCTGGTGGTTTGAGCTGCTGACTTTTCAAATAGCAGCCCAACAAGTAACCATTATGCCTCCAGGGCTCTTCTGACTTATGATAGCACTCAAAATGGTCACTTGAAAAATATATATCCTCAACATGTACCTGTATTTTTACTTATAG
Source organism: Echinops telfairi (assembly GCF_000313985.2). Classification (NCBI taxonomy): domain Eukaryota; kingdom Metazoa; phylum Chordata; class Mammalia; order Afrosoricida; family Tenrecidae; genus Echinops; species Echinops telfairi. Next base: position 555,040 of record NW_022103946.1, read on the forward strand.
ATAATCAATTTTGAAGGGGTCTAATGAGGCATTGAGGAACCCTAGTGGCACAATAGCTAAGAGTTTGGCTCTTGACCATGAAGTTGTTGGTTAGGACTCACCAGTTGGCGATCTGCTCCCACAAAGGTTTAAAATCAGTGTAAAAAAATCAGTCAGATTCCCATAAACTAACAAAAGGAACTCTGAAAAGAAAATCAGGAAATTATACCATTTATAGTAGCCACCAAAAAAATAAAATACTTAGGAATAAATCTAACCAGGGAAACAAACGACATGTACGGAGAAAATTACAAATCACTACATTAAGAAACCTAAAGAGTGGCAAGGAAATGGAGCGGCGAGATCCCCAGGGAATGCTGAAGGTGGACTTTGGGGCCAGGGCATGGCGCCCCAACAAACTGGACTGGAAAACACCCCTAAAGGCCAACAAACAGTCCTTGAACTAACTACAAGCTTTCCTTTCTTGTTGTATTTTTTTGTCATACAGAAATGAAAAAATAATCCATGTTCCTGGATAGGAACACTTAACATCATAGAATTGTCAGTATTATCTAATCTACATACATACTGAAGTCCTGATCCAGATTCCAACATCATTATTTAAAGGAATGGAAAGCAAATGGCCAAGTTTATATACTAAGGAAATAAATCCAGTATAAACTACTCACTATGAAAGAAGAAAAAAGTGGGAGGCTTCTCACTTCCTGATCTAAAACCCTACTGCACAGCGTGGTAGTCAAAACAGTCTGGTACTGATTCAAGGATAGATACGTAGGCTAATGAAACAGAATTCAGAACCCAGAAGTTAATTCACCCAACCATGGTTATGGTTCTTTGACAAAAACTGGAACACACAGTTGGAGGGAAGATAGTCTTTTTTGACATATGGTGCTAGCACAACTGGATATGCACTTTCAATACATAAATAAATAAGAAGTAGGACCCATATTTTACTCCATATACAACAAGTAATTCAATTCAGGCAAATGACCTAAAGGTAATAAAAGTCACCAATGAGAATGTAGGGACCTAGAGATACAAATACATGGCATAAATACACGTTCAAGTATAACAACAACAACAAAACACTTAAACAGCAGAATACAAAATAAATGACTGGGGCCTCCTAAATTTAAATTTGATTCAGTGAATCAAAACATTTCACTGAAAGAGTAAAACAGAAGCTTTATACTAGGTAAAAAATGTTTGGCAATGACACATTTCACAAGAGATTCATCTATAAAACTTTATAGAAAACCTCAACACTGCAACAAGAAAGAAACAAATAATCCAGTTAAAAAGGACAGAGGACATAGACATTTCACCATAGAAGGCACTTAGGCAGTCAACAAACATGAAAGAATCATTAACCATGCAAGAAATGCAAATCAAAACAACAATGACATAGCACCTAGATCAAGCATTAATAGCAAGTTGACAGAAACAGAAAGCAACAAATGCTGGCAAGGTTGCCGAGAGCCTGGAATCCTCATACACTGCTGGTGGAACTGTGAAATGGTGCAACCGCTGTGGAAGGCAGTACGACATTTCCTCAAAATCCTGGAATAGAAATACCGTATGACTCAGCTATCCCTCTACTTGATATATATCCTAGAGAAATAAGAACCATGTCAGGAATAGATAGATGCACACTCGTGTTCATTGCAGCACTATTCACAACAGCAACAATATGATAACAATCTAAATGCCCATCAATGGATCGATAAATATTGGTCTACACACAATGTTAAAGAATAAGAATGGATCTGCAAAACACCTCATACCTTGAGTAATCCTGAGAGATATTACGCCAAGTGAAATTAGTCGATCACAATAGGACAAATATTTAAAACCACCATTACCAAAAAGTCCAGAAAAAAAAATTTCACACTAAAAGAAACATACTTTAATGGTGACCAGGGTAAAAGAGGATGGGCAGGAGGGAAAGTCACAAGGTACAGGGTAGACAGTTGTCAACTTCAGTGAAGAAGAGTGTAATATACAAGAAGAGGGAAATGGGCAAAAATTTATCCAGGAATCAAGGCAGGGGAAGATATTGGGAGGTTTTCCAGAGTGAATGGCAACAGAGGAAAATGCTGCTATCTACACAAACCTACAACATTGGGGATCGAAGAGCAGATGTTTGAGTAGACAAGGAGGCTGAGCAAGCGTGGGAGGGAAAGTAATATACCCATGAATACACATAGACTTGACATCGAGTATTTATGTCCTTACCCTTGCTAAGAGCCCTGGTGGTGTAGTGGCTACGCTTGGGCTGCGATCCACAATGTTGGCAGGTAGTTCGAAACCCCCAGCAGATCCACAGGAGAAAGAATGGGCTTTCTACTCCTGTAAGCAGTTACAGTCTCAGAAACCCACAGGGGGTCCATATGAGTCAGTATTCACTCGATGGCAGTAAGTTTAATAATTATATATTAAATTATATATTTTATATAAATTATATACAATTATATCATAAACCTCCATGTAATTCATAATAGAAGACATTTTTCAAAACTTAATTAGACTTAGACACATTTAGCAATGGATCTCCTCAGTAATGTGGAGACGGCCTTATAATCTGAACTCAACTGACATTGTGTATCAGGCTGAGGGAACTCTGGTGGCAAGGTGTGTTCTGCGTAGGGCTGCTAACTGCAAGGTCAGCAGTTAGAACCCACTAGTTGCTCCACAGGAAAAAAGAGGCCTTCTGCTCCTGAAAAGATTTATAGCCTTGGAAACCCTAAAAAACCTTTTGCTCTATTCTACAGGGTCCCTAAGAGGCAAAACCGACTTGATGGCAGTAGGTTTTTATTTATGGGATTTTTTTTAATCAGGGTGTGTTTGGGCTAATACTAAAAATAACTCCCTTGGTACATGCAGGTTTTTCCAGTGATACTTTGATATTTTGACATGCCTTTTCTACAGTAATGCAGCTATTAAGTAAACCTAGAAATTGTCATTTCATGAAGTTGAAAGAGTTAAGTCTATCAAAGGGTTTCATGGACTATATAAATTACTTCTTATTAAGCCTGACTTCCAGAAACCATGCAACCAGGCAGAGAAGCCTCATTTTCAAGGATCCTCAAGGACAGATCAACCATCATAATTTCACAGATGATGCTTAGCAAAATGTTTACACCAGGATGGATTACCCTACAAGCAAAGTAAGCACAAGCTTAATTGTGCTTACTTACTAATCTGCAATGAACAATTTCACATGGATTGCACTGCATATTTGATGTGATGGAAAACGTGACATTTTGTAACCAAAAATGAACACAAACCACATCTCCCAGATGTGTGGTTTTAAATGCATAATAGAGGCAAAAGGGATGTTTCAATATCAAGCTGCGACACGGATCTCTATGCCCCTACAGCATGCAGCATTGTTGGACTGATCCTCCCCTCCCCTCTCCTTTCATTTCTGTATTCTATAATACAATAATGGAAAACACCCATATGTCTATTTTTTCTCCCATGCGTCTGTTAATATTCTTCAACATATTAACCACTGAAGAGAGAAAGAAATCAGTTGCTTGAACTCAAAATTGTCTTAGAGCACTTTGATTAACACAGCAGCAGAATACCTGTTCTGGTAGTTACATAATCTCCTGTCAACTTGCAAAAGGGTCCAGCCTAGCCTGTCAACCAGGCCATAGCCAATGAAGCCTCTGAGTGGGCATGGCCTTCTCATGAGGATTCTGAGAACTCCTGTATTCCTCCTTGGAGGCAAGGAACTCTTTCTGCTTGTCTTCCCGCTGACAAGCCAGAGAGCCCTGGGGCTGGAAGAGACATGTATAGAACCACACCAGCGCTGAGATGCTGTGGATCTATCACCACTGGATCCACAAGAATTTCCACCCACTGGCCTGTGATCTTTCTTCCTGCATTTGGCATCATTGCATGTGCCGCATGAGTCTTCAGAAGAATTTATAGACTGGTAACGGACATATGGGCTAATATCAGATTTATGAACTTGACCTGGACCGGACTGGGGTGTTTTTTCTAATGTACAATTGCTCTTTGATATAAAGTTCTCTCTCACATACATATGAGTGTCTATGAATTTGTTCCTCTAGTTAACCTGGACTAACACACCTGGCTATTTGGGTCCCATCTTTGTCTTTTGTTTGTTGGCTGCTTGTTTGATTTCTTCTTCTTTTAGAAAAATTTCCATTTCACTAGATCACAAATACTTGATTCTCCTTATTTTAGACACCTAGGGAAACAGATGCCACTTCTGTAGTTTTTTATTGCGCTAACTCATGGAATCCCTGGTGCCTTACAGAGTATTAGCTATGCTAGTGCTTTTGTTGGGGGATCACCCTTACTCATCAGGCTTAGGAGAGAAAAAAGAATGCAGCCAGCAGGGGTAATAGAGAAGCAAGCACACACACCAAATCAGGGAGAACCCGCTTTCTATTTACTGAGTCTCCTTTGCTCTCCTCCACTTTTCTGTCAGTCAAAAAAGCTTATGCTCTTGACCATGAGAGGAAGAACCATGTGTTACCATAATTAGCAAACACTGGGACCCTTGGCTGGTGTCTACACAGTTATGTCAGAGAATGCTATGACAGTATCCATCACTAGAGAGAAATCGTATGCGGCATGCAATTTAACATATATGTGAAACATATGTAAAGGGGCTTGATTTTTTTAAATTCTATGATCTTTTCATTCCATTTTCTCATGAAATGTTAGCAAGCCCCTCATATTTTATTTCTTGTAAATATTCACCAAGCTTATAAAAACTATAACAAGAAAGGGAGATTGTCAGAGAAATGAAATGAGAATGTTAGCAAATTTACTAGTAAGAGAATTAAACACTGCCAGTCCTGCTCCGTTTTCACCATTGTTCTTATATTTGAACCCAGTGTTGTCACTGATGTACGGATCCATCGTTGAGGGCCTTTCTTTTTCTGCTCCCCCTTTACTTGACCGAGCATGGTGCCCTTCTTTCGGGCCTGGTTTCTCTTGTTAGTAAGCCCCAAATATGAGAAGTCTCACTGTCCTCACTTCTAAGGAACATTCTGAGGGTATATCTTCCAAAACAGATTTCTTTATTCTTCTGGAAGTCCAGGGCACTTTTCAATATTCTTTGCCAACAGTGTAATTCGAAGGCATCAGTTCTTCATATTTTCCCTATTCGTTGTCCAACTTTTACATGTATATAAAGTGATTGCAAATGCCATGGCTTGGGTTAGCACACCTTATTTCTCAAAGTGACATCGTTGCTATTGAACACTTTGAAAAGATCTTTTGTAGCAGAATATTGTTGGACCGATCCTCCCCTTCCCTCCCCTTTCATTTCTGCATTCTATAAGACTATACCCTCTAATACAATAAAGCCTTTGATTCCTTGATTGCTGCTTTCATGTGAACTGAAATCTTTGACAACTTTCACCTTTTCTCCATTTAGCATGATGTTGCTTATTGGCTCAGGAGGGATGATTTTGGTTTCCTTTACATTGTGTTGCAATCCATATTGAAGGCTGAAGTCTGATCTTCATCAGTTAAGTGCTTCAAGTCCTCTTTACTTTCAGCAAGCAATGTTGTGACATTTGCATATCACAGATTGTTAATATGTTTCCCTCCCAACTTGATGCCGTATTCTTTTTACTATAATCCAGATTATCAGATTATTCGATCAGCATACAAATTGAATAAATACGAAGAAAGGATACAACCCTAATGCACACCTGTCCTGATTTTAAACCACACAAAATCACCTTGTTCTTTTCACACCTCTTGGTCTATGTGCAGAATTCTGCATGAGCACAATAAAGTCTTCTGGAATTCTCATTATGCACAATGCTTTCCATAATCTATTATGATCTGCACAGTCCAATGCCTTTGCATAGTCAAGAAAACACAGGTAATCATCTTTGTGGTATTCTCTGGTTTCAGTTAAAATCCATAAGATGTTAGAAATTATATCTCACTTTTCAAGTCCTCTTCTGAATCTGGATGGAATTCCCTACTAATGACTGCTGTAATCATTTAAAAAAATCTTTAGAAATTATTATTTATATTAAATATTAATGAGATCATTTGAGAATTTCCGCATTCTGTTGGGATCACATTTATTTTAAATAGGCAAAAATATAGTTGGTTTGTCAAGTAGCTATCTTCCAAAGTTCTCGGCATAGATGAGGGATTGCTCCCAGTGTTGCATCCATCTGTTGCACTACCAGTAGGTATTCCACTGGTTCGTGGACCCTTGTTTTTCACCAGTGCCTTAGATGCAGTTTGGATTTCTTACCTCTACATCACTGGTTCTTCCTACATACTACTGCCTGAAATGGTTGAACACGGACCAATTCTTGTATGGTTTGGCTTTGGCTCTGACCAAGCATTTTTGGTACGGCAGTATTTTTATTCCCTTTAACCATTCCTCGATGTATCCAGCCTCATTCAATAGTTTAATTAAAGCATAGCCTGTCGGGTCATTTTAGATGGAAGCAGTGACTTCAACAATGGGTTCAAACAGTTGTGAGGATGGCACAAGACTGGGCAGGGTTGTGTTCTTGTGCATATTGGGTCCCTGTGAGTTGGAACTAACTTGAAGGCAACTAACAACAGCAGGAATAACTGAAGAGCCCCAATCCATGATATTTTCAATCCCTTCATACGCATGTGAATGATGGATCATGAATAAGGAAGACCAAATAATTTGCATTTTACTTATGCTGCTGGTGAATAACGTTGGAAGTTTCATGAAGGGCCAAAAGAACAAGTAGATCTGCCTTCAAGGAAGTACAGCTAGACTGCTTCTTAGAAGCAAAAACTTCTCATGCACTTTGGAGAGATCAGTCCTTGACGAACGTTATCATGCTTGGTAGAGTAGAGGTGCAACGGAACTAAAGAATGTCCTCAAGGAGATACATGGATTGATGCAGTAGCTGCAACAATGGGCTTCAAACACACACACACACACACACACACACACACACAAACACACACACACACACACACACACACACACCATCATGGGGTTGACCACGCTATGTTAGATTATTTCATGGGAGAATCCTGGCCCACCGAAGTTGACATAAAACATAACTATCATCATAGCTGGCATTGAAAGTTTGTGACCTTTTGTATCTTTTCATGAAAATCAATTCCTTTTTCCAACTCAGTTTCAATTGAAACTTTACCCATATGGGGAGGCCTTGCCTATCCCATGGTAGAAAGCAAAGAGTTATTTATAAGTTTCAGTTATGTAAACTTCCTCTTACATGAAGTCACAGGAACACAGATAGTCAGAAACAGTTTTAGGCTCAGTCACGGGGTTGGGAGAGAGTCTAGGAAGTTGTATTTTACATATGAATTGTAAAAAGCATCTAATGTTGCCCATTCTTTGGCTTCTTCCAGATCAATCGTTACTGTTTTCAGGTGCCTTCTCAACCTGGGTATTTCCATTAAGAGCTCATTTTTGGATGTTTCATCAGACAAATTAAAAAAAACCCAACTAATTCCCATTAAGTTGATACTGACTTATAGTAATCCTCTACAAAACACAGTGTAGACCTGCCCCCCTGGATGTTTCTGAGAGTGTAACTCTGTGGGAGTAGAAAGCGTCATCTTTCGAACTGCTGACCTTATGCTTAGCAGGCCAATGTGTGAACACTACACCACCAGGGTTCCTTGTGCCTCATTCAAGTAAGTGATGCATTTCAAAATGGCCTTCAACTCTCCTTTAGTGGCAGATATGACTCTTCTCTTGAATGGATTCAAACTGGGCTTCCTTGATGATTCTTGATCTTAGCTAAAGGTCAGGACAAAAACCATCACTGCACGCAAACACCACTCTATTTTTGTCTTGCAGGGTGAGTCCAGTCTTGCTTGCCTTGTTCCCCATGACCTGCCATCCTATTCTTGAATATGGCTCTTTCTATATTCTACATTCTTCTGTTTTTAAAAGTATCTGTTCAATTGCATGCTCCACAAGGTGACTGTTTTTACCTCATGCAGAAAAAAAATCTTAGCATTTCTAGCTTTGGCACTCCCTTGTCAAAGTAAGCCCTTGCTTAGTTTCCAGGTACTGTTGTGGAAGACTAACTTCCTAAGTACATCCCACTAAAAAGAGAGATATCACAGAAAAGTGAAATCAAACAGCAGGAAAAAGACCATGTGTCCAAATTTCCATGTAAATCACAAAGAATGACAATTGATGCCACAAGCTTATCAAAATTTCCTCTAACTGGCTTAACTGTTGCCTGCTGCATGCTCCAGTGGGTTTTTGAGTGTCCATGAACACATCCCACTGATGGGTGGAAGGAGCCCTGGTGGCACTGTGGGGGAGGCATTGGGCTGCTGACCACAAAGTGATCGGTTCAAATCCCCTAGCTGCTCCACCGAAGAATCATGAGTCTGTTTGTCCCTTGTAAAGATTTACGATCTTGTAAACCCTATCTAAGGTTACTATGAGTCAGAATTGACTTGAGGGCAGAGACTGTGTTCTTTTGTACATTTAGTTTTATTCATGGGTGAAAGAAGCAAAGAAATAAAATATCTCAGAAGTGACCCCAAATGCCACTGTGGCAGATACATAATCTCCTGGCAACTTGCAAAGGGGTAGACTCTAGCCTGTGGATCAGGCCATAGCTAATGAGGCCTCCGTGTGGGCATAGTCTCCTGAGCATCCTGGGAACTCCTGTATTCATCCCTGGAGGTGAGAGGCACTCTCTGCCTGCTACACATTCCTGTTAACAAGCCACATGGAGTTACGATGATAGAACCAGGGCCCTGGAGCTGAAGGAGTCACATGGAGACACACACCAGCGCTGAGATGCTTCCACCATCACTGTATCCACAAGATTTTCCACCTACTGCCCTGTGATCTTCCTGTATTCAGCATCATTGCATGACTGCATGAGTCTAAAGAGGAATTTATGGACTAGTATCGACATATGTGGTAATATCAGACTTATGGCCTTGATCTGGACTGGGCTGGGATTTGTTCTTAATGTACAATTGTTCTTTGATATAAAGTTCTCTCTTACACACATACGATTGTCTATGAAATTCTCTAGTCCACCCAGATTAACACAGTCACCAAATCCGCAAACCAAACTCACTGCCATCTAGTGGATGCTGACATATACAGACCTTATAAGACAGGGTAGAATTGCCACTGTGGGTTTCTGAGACTGGAGCCCTTTTTGGAAGTAGAAAACCAAGTTGAAGCTGGTGGTTTCAAACTGCCAACCTTGGGGCAAGCATCTCAACATGTAACCACTATGACTCCAGGGACTCTAAAAAAAAGACGAGGCATTTTCGGCAAAAGAGTGAAGACCACAAATGCAAAGAGAGTAGTCCACCCACCATCATCTATTAAACACACCTTTCTTTGGTTTCCCTCACAGAAAGCATTGTACATCGCCATGAATCCCCATTATGGTGTCAGGTGCCACTGAGTCAGCTACAACTCACAGCAACTTTATTATGTACAACAGATGGAAACACTCCCCAATCCTGTCCCATCCTCACAATTGTTGCTGTCTTTGAGCCCATTGTTGTAGCCCCTGTATCAGTCCATCCTGTTGAAGGTCTTTCTCTTTTTTCCTGACCTTCTATTTCACTAAATACGGTGTCCTTTTTCTCATAGTAGCCGGATTATCATAACTTTGAGCATTCTGCATCATTATGTCCAATCCATCACTTTCCAGTTTTTTAAGAATGTCATACCTAAAGTCAGCACCCTTTGCCCCCTTTTATAGGAAAAAAAAATCCTAGAAAGACTTTTCACTTTGACTCTCCTGTTGTTGATTTTTATATAGAAGATCACTTCAGACATCTGGTGATGTATGAAATGCGCTGTCAAACTTGATCCAAATATACCTTATAGACTTTATGTCCATGGAAAGCTTCTCCTTCACATGATTTGCTATGGTCCTTCGAAAGTGTTTGTTTGTTTGTTTGTTTGTTTGTTTGTTTGTTTGTTTTGGAATAAGTTAAGAGACGGATGCTGTAAGTTTATATTGGCTCTGCTTTCATGACATTGGGTTCTCTGGATCATGCATATTTTGAAAGCACCTCAACCATCTTGAGAAAGTTCCTTTTATTCAATGAAGATTCATTCATCTTCCTTGTGACCATCAAATGCCAGATTCTGCTTGGCAAACACACACACACACACACACACACACACACACACACACCCCAATGTAAATCATGCCATCTGGGCAAGAACTCCCACCCCCTTTGCCTCTCCATTTGCCTCAGAGTAGTTTCAGAGTCAATGTTGTTTTGCAGCCTCACTCTGCCTGCCAATGTTTTTCATCTTTCAAGGCAATGTAGGTGGTTTTCAGATGTCTTATGGTTAGGTCCATTTGGGCTCAGTTTCTACCACTTTGGAAACCCCGTCAAAAAGTTGGATATCATATCTGTAGCACTCACGGCAAGCAGTCGGCAGCCAAAACAGTATAAATTTTCACTGATGAGTGAGTAAGCCATCCATGAGCGAAGAATTTTCTTGTCATTTGGCATCACTTGTAAAACAGTTCTTCGAAAGCTGGGGCTCATCTCCCTTTGCATTTGCAGCTTGCCTTGGCACAACACTGAGGCCCGCGTTTGTTCTGGAAAGAAACACTTTGCCACTTGAGGGGTTCGATTCTAACACAATCTGACACTGGTATATCCCAGAAAGAAAATCACCCCCGATTGGCCACTCTTTCTCCTGAACATCACTCATCTCATCAACAGCATCACGTTCAGCACTGTCTTCTGCTTCAAAGTCTGCCATGGCAACCTGGTCCTCTTTTGCAGAATGCATACAAGTGTCAGGAACAACTTTATTCATTGGAGACTTGCCAGCAGTGTATTTTGATGGACCCTGGCAGTTTGAAACCACAAGCCACTCCTCAGGGGGAGAGCTAAGGCTTTCTACAGTTACAGCCTTAGAAACCCACAGGGGCAGTTCTACCAATAGAGTCCCCATGCATTAGAATTGACTTGATGACAATGAGCTTGGGTTTGGCCATCATACAGTAAGTGTTGTTAGTGATTCAACCTTTGAACTCATTTAAAACCATATATACATATAAGCAATATTGGGGGGAAAATTTAAATATAAAAGGAAAATTTATCAGATATGTTAGTTCTATCAAATGTAAATTTTAATATGTCACCATTTTAAAATTCTAATTGAAACTTAAACCTTGAAAAATTTAATTAAAAGAAAATATATATTTTCAACACAATGATGATTTGGAGGAAATTTTTACATCACTGAATTTTAAGCAAAAACTAGTGTGTTAGTTACATGATCTGGTGTCAATTTGGGACTTGAGAGGATTAAAAGTGAAGGGGTGGAGTCTAGTCTGGCAATCAGATAATAGCCAACTAGGCCTCTGTGTGGGCATGGCTTTCTCCTGAGAATTATGGGAAATCTGATTTTTCTTCCTTGGAGGGAGGAGACACTCTCTGCTCACTCCCTGGGAGACGCTCTACTGACACAACACATGGCGCTTTGCCCTGGGAGCTGGAGAAGTCGCATGGACCTACCCTCATGCAACCAGACCTCAGGAGCTCAGGCCTCATAGGGACGGACCCCTGCCAGTGCGAAGATGCTTACAGCACCACTGGTTCCAGAAGACTTCCAACCCACTGGCCTGTGATCCTCCTGTATTCGGCATCATTGCATGTGTTTTGTGAGTCTGAAAAGGACTCTATAAATTGTTATCGGACATATGGGCTAATATTGGACTTACGGACTTGGCTGGGATAGTTTTTCATTATTCAATTGCTCTTGTATATGCTTTCTTTTCTTTTTTTAATAATTAAAACATTTTATTGGGGGCTTGTACAACTCTTATCACAATCCACACAGCCATCCATTGTGTCAAGTACTTTTGTTCATTTGTTTCCCTCATCATTCTCAAAACATTTGCTTTCTACTTGAGCCCTTGGCATCAGCTCCTCATTTCCCCCCTCCCTCCCTGCTCCCCCCTCCCCCATGAACCCTTGATAATTTATAAATTGTTATTATTTTGTCATATCTTACACTGCCCGACGTCTCCCTTCACCCACTTCTCTGCTGTCTGTCCCCCAGGGAGGGGATTATATATAGATCCTTATAATCTGTTCCCCCTTTTTCCCTTCCCCTTCCTGCACCCTCCCGATATCGCCACTCTCAGCACTGGTCCTGAAGGGATCATCTGTCCTGGATTCCCTGTGTTTCCAGTTCCTATCTGTACCAGTGTACATCCTCCAGTCCAGCCAGATTTGTAAGGTAGAATTGGGATCATGACAGTGGTGGGGAGGAAGCATTCAGGAACTAGAGGAAACAACAAAGCCCACGTGGAAGAAGCACACCAGCCTGTGAGATCACGAGGCGTCAAAGGGATCAGGTATGAGGCATCAAAGGCCAAAAGAAGCACTGCATTGTGAATGAGGGGGAGTGCAGAGTGGCGACCCAGGGCCCATCTGTGGGAAATTGGACATCCCCTTGCAGAAGGGTCGCGGGGAGGAGACGAGCCAGTCAGGGTACAGTGTAGCAATGATGAAACATACAATTTTCCTCTAGTCCATAAACCTCTTTCTTATATACACACAAGTGTCTGTGAAGTTGTTTCTCTAATCTGCCCAGACTAACACAGCTAGATTTCACATGCATGAAGAACAAAACATTAAGCACACTCTATTAATTGGGTGCGACTCTGATCCAAGTTCCAGCACAATGCTTCAAAGAAATGGGGGAAATCACCCATTTTATATGAAAAGGAAAGGAACCCAGAGTAAAGAAAACACTCTTGAAAAACAAAATAAATAGAAGGCCTGTCACTGCATGATTTAAAAACCCATTATGGAGCCAATGGATTTAGAGCAGAAAACCCAGAAATATAACCAAGCACTTAAAGACACCTAATCTTTGATGAAGGACATTAAGTGGGGAATAGAGAGATCTTTAAATAAATGGTGTTGGAAAAAAATTGGATCTCGACTTGTAAAAGAATGAATCAGGACCCATACCGCACACCATGTACAAAAATGAACTCAAACCATACTAAACACTTGAATATAAACCCACAGCATAGAATTCATAAATTTAAAAAATAGGCACAAACTTAAGGGCCCTGATGCAAGGCATAAATACATTATCAAACATAATGGAAAACACCCACACTACAGAAGGCAAAATAGAGGGCTGGAAACTTCTACAATTATGACATATATGTATATCAAAATACTTCATCAAAAGAGAATCTACAGATTTGGGAAAAAAATTGGTAATGATGTATGAAATAGATGGGGTGATTTAAAAAATCTGTAGGAAACTACAACAGCTTTATAAAGAATACATGCCATATATATCCCGATTTTTAAAATTGGTGCAAGATATAAATAGAAAATTTATAAATATAATATAAATGGAAAATTACTAAAGCTGACATCCAGTAGACCAACATTCCATAGCAGTCAGAGAAATACCAATTAGAACAACAATGAGATACTACCGCACACCAACACAGCAAAATTAAAATGTGCGAGAGGATATGGACATATTGCAAAGCTCATACATTGCTGATGGGATTGCAGGATTGTCTGATGATCGTGGAAAACAGTATGGCACTTCCTTAAACAAATGTGAATACAAATGCCTTATGACTCTGCAATCTCTGTACTTTGGCTATACCCTAACGAAATAAAGAGCAAAATACAAACACGTATGTCAGTGGTGCTCAACCTATGGGTCGCGACCCTATTGGGAGTTGAACGACCCTTTCACAGGGATCTCCCGATTCAACAGTAGCAAAATTACAGTTTTGAAGTAGCAACAAAAATAATTTTATGGTTTGGGGGTCACCACAACATGAGGAACCGTATTAAAGGGTCATGGCATTAGGAAGGTTGAGAACCACTGAAATATGTGTACACACATATTTATACCAGCAATTTGTATAATACCAAAAATATGGAACTAATCAAAAACGCCATCTATGGAGGAGTGAATAAGCAAACTTGTACATACACACAATGGAATATTATGTGTCCTTAAAAAAATCATCAGTAATCTGTGAAACACCATATGACATGAACAAAATTGGAAGACATTGTACTTGGCAAAATTAGTCCATCTCATAAAGGTAAATATCTCATGACACTATTATTATAAAGAAAAAAGTGATTCATATCAAAGGGAAATATTTTGAAGACTATGACAAAGGCAGGGGTGAGGCAGTGGAGAGAGAAGGGTGAGAAGATGGGAAAAGGAAAAAAGGAAGAAGGAAGGGCCCCATATAGGAGGGTTTGCATGGAGCCTGTCACTGTTCTGATCCGACCGGCTGTGCCACTCTGTGTAGTGTTTTTGCCTCTGTATCTGTGGTACTCCACAAGTAAGAGGGAAATTTTTAATTAAATAAATATCTACACACTGAGTGATTACAAACGGAGGGAAAGTAATATTGAAATTGATTTCAATTCTTTTGGGAAACACGAGCTAGTTTCAAACAACAACAAAAAGAAACAAAGCATTTCCCTCACCTCATCTTTTAAGTGGTTGTTTTCTCTAGTTATCAAAGAGCTATATCATCAATAATTTTGTATACGTAAGCTTATTTTCAATTTCAATAATAGAAAAATACATGATCGATGTACCTGTAACTTGTTTGAGTGTAATATTTCCTGGATGACAAGAACATTAACAAATTGTTTTGTAAAATCTTTCCACATGGAATTAGGACAATATTAATTACATTTTTAGTAACTGAGCAGATTGCTTCTGTATTTTTTCTCCTTTTCCTTTAATTACTATTTCATTATTTTAAAGGTTGCAGATATAGATTCATAAGTGTTATTTACCAAAATACCATAGCCAAAAGACCAGAACATTTGACAAAGTGACTAGTAGCAATTTAAACATCACGTGCTTGTAGCATGAGCTGACAACATCATGTGACTGGAAGTGTTTAGTAGTTGGGTCATAATGACAGCTTTGCCTGGAGAGCCTTACCAAAAAATCCACTGCGATTGAAGCAACTCTGACTTGCAATGAGCCTATAGGACAGGGGTGAACTGTCCCCCTTGGGTTTCTGAGACTAGCTCTTTATGGGAGCAGACAGCCTCATCTTTCTCCCATAGAGGGTCTGATGATTTTGAACTGTTGTACTTGTGGTTAGTAGCCAAACATGAAATCTACTACACCACCAGGGGTCTTTCTATAACTCATGAGAGGGACAGTGTTATTTTAAAAAGTAATATTCTGTTGAAACCCAGCACAATGATTTTATTGAAAGTCATCTCGTGTCATCCCCTCTGACAGTGTCGCCTGGTGTGGTCTGCATACCCAGTTATCCAAACCCCTAGTGACTCAGGCAGTAGTGTGGTTTACAGGCTCTTCCAAATGAATGAGTAGTTTTTTGAACTTTATATTATTTTATGAGTTCTGTGGTATAAGTACTCTCTACATGACCTATATTATGTCACCAGTGTTGCTTCAAACAGCTTGAGAAAAATGTGGACATTTCACACTCTCATACACCCATTGGTCTGCTAACCACAAGGTCTGCAGTTTGAAACCACCAGCTGCTCTGAGGGAGAAAAAGGAGGCTTTCTACTTCCACTCCCATAAAGAGTTACAGTCTTGGAAATGCACAGAGGCACTTCCACCCGGTCCTCCAGGGTTGGTGCTGAGTCCGCATCCACTCGATGGCAGTGGGTTTGTTTGTCATCCTTGTAGCTCTAGTCCCCACTGCCAGTAGGTTGACAGAACACAAGTTTCTTCCTGATCAGTCCTCCAGAGTCAGAGCACTGCCCTTCCATTTTGATCTCATATGAGGAGACTTCAAAAGGTTCATGAATATGAAGAAAAGTAAACCAGAAGCTATTTGAAGAACAGCAAATGCAGAGCTAATGGCTGCAGTCAATTCATTTGAAATGCCATTCTTCCTTCAGAAGTGGCTCCACTCACACACAGTTCCTTGAGCTTTACAAAGGTATTTCCAGGCAATGTGGCCTTACCCATTATCCACAAAGCCGGAAGCCTGAAGTGCCTGAAGTCACTGTGGAAGATCTCTTTCATTCAAACCTCCCAGACCCAAAACCCAATGTTGTCTAGTGGATTCAGACTCATAGTGACCCCATGTGACAGGGTAGAATTGGCCCGTTGGGGTTTCCAAGACTGATCTTTATGGAAACAAACTGCCACCTCATTCTCCCCTACACAGAGCAGCTGGGGGGGGGGGCTGTCGAAGCTCTGGCTTATGGTTAGCAGCTGGGTACTGTAACCACTACACCACCAGGTCTCCCTATCCAACCTCCATGTGTTGGACATCTGTAGTGGGAGAGTCACGGACCTAAAGCAGCATTTAGCTTTTGAGCTTGGGAGGGGGTTTGCAGAGGCAGTGCCAAGCTTCCTTTATCATTAGCAATGTGCCAGTGGGCGGCTTATTGCCTAGGTTCCAGCAGATAATCTGTTTGGAACATGTTACTTTTTGCTGTACTACTAGTTTTCTGGCATTCAAAGAAGAAAAACCCAATGAAATAGAACCTCAAACACTGAGGGTATTGGTGTTGGCAGGGTAAAAAGAAACATTTTAGACATTAAAGAGTTACTTTTGCATGAATTTTGCTTCTTTGTTTTTGTTTGTTTGTTTGTTTTAATCATTTTATTGGGGGCTAGTATAACTCTTATCACAATCCATCCATCCATCTATTGTGTCAAGCACATTTGTACGTTTGTTGTCATCATCATTCTCAAAACATTTGCTTTCTACTTGAGCCCTTGGTATCAGCTCTTCATTTCCCCCCTCCCCCTCCCTCCCCGCTCCCTTCTCCCTCATGTACACTTGATGATTTATAAATTATTATTTTGTCATATCTTACACTGTCTGATATTTCCCTTCACCCATTTTTCTGTTGTCCATCCCCAGGGAGGAGGTTATATGTAAATCCTTGTAATCGGTTCCCCCTTCTACCCCACCTTCCCTCCGCCCTCCAGGTATCACCACTCTCACCACTGGTCCTGCAGGGATTATCTGTCCTGGATCTCGTGTGTTTCCAGTTCCTATCTGTACCCATGTACATCCTCTGGTCTAGCCAGATTTGTAAGTTAGAATTGGGATCATGATAGTGATGGTAGAAAGCATTTCAGAACTAGAGGAAAGTTGTATGTTTCATCGCTGATACCCTGCATCCAGACTGGTTCATCTCCTCCCCATGACCTTTCTGTAAGGGGGTGTCCAGTTGCCTACAGATGGGCTTTGGGTCTCTGCTCTACACTCACCCTCATTTACAATGCTATGGTTTTTTTTGTTCTTTGATGCCTGATCCCTGATCCCTTTGACACCTCGTCGTCACACAGGTTGGTGTGCTTCTTCCATGTGAGCTTTGTTGCTCTGAGCTAGGTGGCTGCTTGTTTACCTGCAAGCCTTTAAGACCGCAGATGCTATATCTTTTGATAGCCGGGCACCATCAGCTTTCTTCACCACATTTGCTTATGCACACGTTTGTCTTCCCCAATCATGTTGGGAAGGTGCGCATCATGGAATGCTAATTTAATAGAACAAAGTATTCTTGCATTGAGGAAGTACTTGAGTGGAAGTCCAATGTCCATCTTCTGCCTTACTGCTAAACCTATAAATATACGCACGTAGATCTATTTCCCCACCATCCTATATAAATATACTTACATATGTACATGTCTGTATTTAGACCTCTATATATCCCCTTTGCCTCCTAGTTCTTTCCTCTATTTCCTTTTACTTTTCTCTTGTCCCACTATCATGCACAGCCTTCATCTGGGTTTCAGTAATTTATTTCAGTTACATTGCCCTTGCTGAATCCCTACCAGGCCTCTCACACCCTCCCTGCCACTAATTTTGGATGGGCTTGTTGCTCCCTCATCCCTGGGTTGGTCAACACCACCTCCTTATCCCCACCTCCCCGTCTCCCATGTCCCCTCGGAACTATCTGTCTTGTTGTTTTTTCCTCCAGACTGTTTATCCAGCCTATCTTATCTAGATCTGCAGAGATAATAATATGCACCAAAAAACAAGGCATAGCAAGACAAAGTGATGAAAGAGAACACAACGATGGCAATAAAAAAGGAAACCAAGTACCCAAAGAAGAATAAATTAATTAAAACTAAAAAAGAAAGAAAAGAAATAATGAAAAAAAATTTAAAAGAAAGAAAAAACCTGTAAATAGATCAAGGTCTGATTTTTAACTTCTAGGCGTGTCCTTCAGTCAGGTCCGATGGGGTGCCACTGTCTGGCCCCAGAGTCTATCTTCTGCACTCCCTCGGGAGCTCCCAGCTCTGCTCCCCCAGTTGCTCTGCCACTCGCTTTTAGTGTTTTGCCTTCTTGCCGCGGGGTCAGACCGGGCCAGTGTTGTCCGCGTAGGGCCATGGGTCAGCGGCTTCTTTGTTTTGTTGGTAATTCCTCCCCCCCCCCTCGCTAAGCCAACGGGCTCATTGGAAACACACTGATGAAGGTACCATGAAGAAAGTGGCCTTGCTCATCCATCGGAAATAGGTCCGTGACTCAGTTGTTGGAGTACCCTCATGGTTTTTCTAAAATGCCCAGAGAAGGCCCTGAGGAATCAGTCATCTGCTGGAATCATTGGACCACACCAGGACATTGTTGCCCTGCAGTTAATGCAGAGCCTGAGCATCTGAGGTGGGTCATCTGAAGCTGTGTTAGAGACAAAGCAGAGCATCCGGCACAGTCCAGCTGCAGAGGAAGCCTAGATGTGTAATCCTGAGAGGCCCAATCTAGTACTGAACAGGCATGATTCCATTCAAGAATATTGTGATAGTTGGGATTTTTTTTTGGTGCCAAAATGACAGTGGTAAGAATATATGAGTGGAGTCTAGTTTGTCAGTCAGGTCACAGTCTGATGGTACCTCCTGGTGGATGTGGTATTCTCATAAGGAGGGTTCTGGGATCTCCTCTCTCTCTCTCTCTCTCTCTCTCTCTCTCTCTCTCTCTCTCTTTGCTTCACCTTGCTGTTGTAGAGCTTAAATTCTGAGCACAAGGTCTGTGGAATCAAAGCTCAGGGAAGCAGCAGCCAAAGGTCACAGGTCCCATTGCATTGGGTAAGTCTGCTGCACCAAACCTCTTTCAAGTGTTGAAAAGCCTAATGAAGACAAAATAGAGAACTTGGACCTTGTAACAATATGATATTTATGTCCATCAAAACGCTTCATCAAAAGAGTCAAAAGAAGGCCAGAGACCAGTGACCAGGCCCGGGATCTGGAGCAGAGCTCTTGTCTTTTCTTGGCTGTGGATACCAAGCTGAATCCATTTCAGAAGACATCCTCAGTCTATGGAAGCAAGGTGATCAAAGTGCCTGCCCTAACATCCCCTTCCAAGCCCAAACATTGGAATAACAGACCTGACTATACAGGAAGGGGATGGGGGTGGGGAGCTGATAGCATGCATGACTGCATAACCCCACTCAAAAGGGGGGAGTTAACAACAGAATTGTATGTGAAAAGATATAGTGGATGGTGTGAGATACAATAAACAAATAAGGGTTCCTGGGGGGGCTGGGTGGGGAAGGGAGGGAATAAAAGGAAACCAATATCAAGGAGTGCAAGAAGAAAGGAAGTGTTTTGAAACGGATTGTGGTAGCAATTGTACAATACTATGAACTATGAAACGTTATGACAGTTGTAAGAGTTCTCAATAAAATTATTTTTTAAATGAGTCAAAATAAAATATGCAGATTTGAAACAAATATTTGGCAATGGTATATCAGATCAAGGACTAATTTTAAAAATCTATAGAAAGCTACCAGTGCCTAATAAGAAAATATGTGTATAAACCAATGAAAATGGGCAAAAGACATGGATAGACAATTTAAAAAAGATGCCATCCAGGCAGTCAACAATCATATGAAGAAATGTTAGAATTCATTAGCCTTAATTTGCTTTGTTGTTTCTAGGTCCCATCAAGTCGGTTCCGACTCACAGAGACCCGATTTACAACAGAATGAATCACTGCCTGGTCCTGCACCACCCTCACAATTGTTCTTATGTTTGACCCCATTGTTGCAGCCACTGTGTCCATCCATCTCTTTGAGGGCCTTCCTCGTTTTCACTGCCCCACCATTTTGCAAGTAGGATGGAACCAGTCTCTCTTTATTAGCTATAAAACAAACACAAATTAAAACAACAATGAGATACCACTTCACTAAAATAAAACACAAAATAATAAATGCTCAAGAGGATGTGCTGTGATTGGAAAGTTCTTACATGCTGATGGGATTGTAGAATGAATTGTGCAACCACTATGGAAATCCTACTGTTCTTCCTTAAACAAATGTAAACACAATGCTTTATGATCCTGCAATCTCTCTACTTTGTATAGATAAAAAGAAATAAAGAACAAAACAGGTACAGACATATTCACACCTGTATTTATTGCAGCAATTTCTATAATAGCAAAAAGATGGAAACCATCAAAAACCCTGTCTGTAGAGGGATGGATAAACCAACTCTGGTACATTCATACAATGGAATACTATGCATCCTTAAAATACAACGATGAGTCTGTCAAATACCTAAAACATGGACAAAATTAGAGAATGTTATGCTTAGCAAAGTTATTCAATCTCATCAAGATAAATATTTTATGATTACATTATGATAAAGAAAGAACATAAAAATGGATTTCACACTCAAAAATATGACTTTAAAACTATCAAAGAGGCCAGGATGGGAGAAAGAGATGGAGAGAGGCAAGGGGCAGGAAGGAGGTGGGAGGGAGGGTGGGAAAAGAAAAAACAAAAACAAAAAGAACCACATATGGAGGTCAGTTGTATGATATATTATCTCTGATTTGATTAGATTGACTGTGAAACTACATAAAATGTTTTCTTTGTATGTATTATAGTAAAACAAAATTTAAATATATCAATAAAATTAAAATTATATTTTTAAATAGCCTTAAATAAAAGCCCTCCAAATTTCTTCTCCATGAGACGTAAGCAACTGAATTTCATAGAAGCTGGCATAACCTACAGTACCTTTGGGTGCTGTTTTTTGATCCTAGAAAAAAAATTGGTTTCTAAAAAGCTGCTTGTAAGTCAAACAATAGTCTAGCCAATGAATCGGCAAACTTTTGAGATGGAAGAGCCAATCCTGTCCCTCATAATAATTTAAACATTATTTGAGAACCATACATCTATTTTATATAAGATAACTTTATAAATGAAACTATTATGGTTTTATGTTCATGTTCAATTTTACTTCAGAGCCACATGTGCACACTGGAAGAGCTGCATGGGGCTCCTGAGCCGCAGTTTGCAGATGCTGAACTAGAGAAGCTGGGGTCATTGGTCATTGGACCTTGTTCTCTTTTGAAGAATTCAGTCCGTTTCTGAAGATCAGACTGGGAACAATGATTAGGATAAATCAGTAATTATTTTCATTGATTTTTCAAGACCAAGCTACATGAAAACCCTTCCTGAACACACACATGATTATCAGTTTTGTTCCTACACTCCCCCCATCCCCAAAGAAATGCTCATAAGAATTTTGGAGGTTTTTATCATCTTTAGGATATTTTTGACACTGTAGCTGAAATGTGACCTGGATTTACAAACTATGTATTCAATAAACTTCAATCAATTTCTATTCCTGGCTCCATATGACATTTGTTCAAACATTAGTAGCTTTTTTTCCTGTCTTTTCTTTACATTCTACCCATGATCGTTGAGGCCAGTAAGAAAATATACAAACTTAACACATGTGTGTAAGCATTGATGCATCCCATAGGGCAAAACAGACTGTTGCATTTTGGAACTTAGATCACCATGTCCCTGGAAGGCAGACTCAATATGCTCTTTGTGAAGAGGACAGTATAGAAAAAGACCATAGCATCACACAAAGCCAACCCACTGTCATTGAGCTTGTTCCAGCTGGAGGGCAGAGTAGAACTGCTCCAGAGGGTTTCCAAAGCTGTAAATCTTTTTTGGAAGCAGCCTGCCACATATTGATCCCCTGGAGTGGCTGTTAGGTTCAAGCGACTGACCTTTTGGTTAGCAGCCAAGCGCTTAACCTCTGCACCATTAGGGATGCTTGCTGTAGCACAGGCCATCCGCAACTGTCTTGGTGAATGAGGCAAGTCAGATAATGTTCCCTAAAGCATTCCATTTGGAAGATTGGTATGGTGGTGTTTGGCATCATTTCAATCCTTTGAAATCTGCAACTGGGAGGCTCCCTTTTGCTGTGACGGCCCCTAATAAAATGTTAAAAAAAAGAAAAGAAAAACAATCAACTTGGGTCTTTGAGTGTCATCGTTGTCTTGAAGAATTCAGTGAACTAGAAAGCATCAAAATACATTTTCTAAAATCTTTATTCACAAACAATTTGAGATTTAACAATTTCAATTTCATGCAGCTGTAAGTTTTACCATCTTCTCAGTAGATTCTAAGCATTTATTGATCTACAAGCTACTTTGCAGCCAGTCTCCAATCCCTTTCCTTGTTCACTCTCAGCTTTCTGGTTCTGGTATTCGCCACAGTTATCAACCTACACTTAACGGAGAGGTTATTTACTATAAATATCACCTCTTGTAATGGTAGCTTTGAGATTTTGTTTGTTAGATAGCTGTGGCTTTTCTGTAGTCCCCTACATTATGGGAACATTGTCCTATTTCAACCGCATTCTTTTGATGATTCCTATCCAAGGAAGAAGAGCATATTGCTGAATCACAGCGCACAATTCCAATAAACATCTCAGGGATCAAATCTTTTTTAATTAAAAGATCATTGTATTGGGGGCTCTTACAGCTCATAACAATCCATATATCAATTGTATCAAGCATATTTGTACCTAGGTTGCCATCATAATTTCCAAGACATTTTCTTTCTACTTGAGCCCTTGGTATGAGTTGCTTTTTTTCCCTCCCTCCCTCCGTGACCCCTTGATAAATTATCAATTATTAGTTTCATATCTTACACTGACTGCTGTCTCCCTTCCCCCACGGTTTCTGTTGTTCATCCCCATGGGGTGGGGGGAGTGTTGGTTATGTTTCAATCAGTTCCCCATTCCTCCTCACCTCTCCCCACCTTCTCCCTACACCTCTAGTATTGCCACCCCTATTGCTTTTCCTGGATTCCGTGTGTCCTGAGCTCTTATATCTTATCTGTACCTGTGCACATGTTCTGGTCTATTCCAAAGTTAAAGGCAGTATGGGGATCATGATAATGAGGGGTGAGGAAGCTTCAAGGAACCAGAGGAATATTGTGTGTTTCATCGGTGCCTTATTGTTTTCTAGGTTGACTTCTTCCTTCCTTGAGCTTCTTCTGTGAGGGAATGTCCCATTGTCTACAGATGGGTTTCGGGTCTCTGCTCCGACCTCCCTTGTTCTCAACAATATGGTTTTTTGGTTTGTTTGTTTTGGGTCTTCTGATGCCTGTTATCCGGTCCCGATGACACCTCATGATTGCACAGGCTGGTGTGCTTCTTCCATGTGGGTTTGTTACTTCTTTGCTTGATGGCTTCTTGTTTAATTTCAAACCTTTAAGACCCCAGATGCTACATCTTTTGATAACTAGGTGCCCACCGTCCCCTTTCTTCACCACATTCGATTAGGCACCCATTTTGTCTTCAGCTATTGTGCTGGGACAGTGAGCACCACAGAATGCCAGGTTGTTAGAACAAAATGTTCTTGCATTGAGGGAGGGCCTGAGCAGGGGCCCAAAGTCCATCCACTACTTCAGTGTATTAACATATAAATATATGTACCTAGGCCAATACCTCTATTTTTATGAATTAATGTATTTACATATGTACACACCTATGCTTATAACTCTATCCATAGCTTTGCTTCCCAGGTCATTCTCAAATCTTTTCTGATGCTGGGGAGATCTTATATTTTCCCCACTCAGTATGAGTCCTTGGGTGAAGCACCCAGCTACTAACTGAGAGACTGAGAGTTGGAGTACACCCAGCGGTACCTTGAAAAACAGGCCTGGAGAACTGCTTAGGAAGCAGTTTCACTCTGCCCACATGTAGAGTCAGGGGCCCAATCTGCATCCAGTGTTCTAAATCTGATTTTTCTTTTCACCAAACATGACAACTTCAAAAAGTTTCCAGAGCTTATATTAGGATTGTGTGGGTTTGAGAGTCAGGCAGCCTTGTTGGTTGTCATTCTGTTTTACTGCCACCATTTGCATTTCAATTGAGAATCCAACCACTATTTTCATAGTATTTTCTTCCCCATATTGTTCTTGTTTAATCTTCCAACAAAAGGATCACTCCTGCATAATTTGAAATTGTGTTATTCTGGATGGACTAGAGAAACAAAGTCATAGTTACACTCATATGTGTATGAGAATGAGCTTTATATACAAGAGCAATCGCATATTGAGAAAACACCCCAGCCCAGTCCAGGGCAACTCCATAAGTCCAATATTAGCCCATATGTCCGATACCAATCTATAAAGTCCTCTTCAGACTCATGAAACACAGGAAATGATGCCAAATGCAGGAAGATCACAGGCCAGCTGGTGGAAAATCTTGTGGATCCAGTGGCGTTGTAAGCATCTCAGCGGTGATGGGTCTCTACCTGGCTCCTCCAGCTAAGGGCCCTAGTGTACTCCATGTGCCCTGTCAGCTCCAATGTCTCCCAGGGAGTGAAGGTGTGTCCTGCCTCCAGTGAGCTATTTATCTCCTTAGTGCCTCCAAATGAGGTCATCAAGCTGCGACCTGATTAAAAGGCTAAACCCTACCCCTTCACTCTTAAGTCTCAAATTGACATACAGATTATGTACATACCACAGGAATGCAGGAAAGATATCACTGCATTCTTGAGAGACCAGGAGCTCTGTTGGTGCAGCATTTAATTGCTCAGCTTTTAATCACTCAAAAGATGGTCCAACAAAGATGGTTTGGGCCCATCCAGTGGCACCATGGGGAAAAAGCCATCTGCTTTCATAAAGATGACAGCCTAGAAAACCCTGTGGGGCAGTTAAATGTTGCCACATGGGATGGCAGTGCATGAGAATCCACAGGATAGTACTCACCCATAATCATCATTTACCAGAGGTTGTTGTAGGTTAACATGTGGGGATTGAAGCTATTTACTGGAGAGTTTGGGAGAGTCACCTGCATCCCACGAGGCTTCCAGTTAAACATTAGAACAACCTGCTTTGGTGTTTGTGTCAGATTGTCTGTGGAAATTTCCTTCAGCCGTCTCCCCGAGTACTTTTAATTCTTGTATATGTGCGAAAGGCTGGGGGAAAGAATACTTCGAGTAAGTACATTGAATAAGTTCGTTTTCCCTAACCGCTATAAAATTCAAAACATAAAATGTTGACTGAATATAGAATTCTAAATATGGAAATATATAGACGGGTAAAGAATTCCAAAGTGTCCCCATCCTCCTATAATTTCTAAAACAATACCATTTTTTCCCCAAATGTGAACCTGACAATTTTCATTTAAATTTTAGGAAATTCTAATATATTTCAATGAATGTATGTTCTGTATGCGTCTATAATGATCTCAAATCCCGTGCGGTATATGACACTATTATGCCTTCAAAATACAAATATATTGTATATTCATAATATAGACTTAGAGATGGAAATACATGTCTCTTTGCGATGCTCTCTAATATTAATTCTTTCATTAGACACCTGTATTCAGAAAGTTATTTAGAAAAATTATGAACTTAAACCTAGAAACATAGACACACATGAAAGATGTAAAGAACACAAACATTCTTTAAGTTCACTTTGACCTGGCATTCTGTGGCACAAGAAAACCTAACATACTTAATCTCTAAATAACCTCCCTGATGTCTATTCTTGCAGACAAGGCACATCACCCATTCCTGTCGAACCCTGAAGAAAAGGCATAACATACGAGACTTGGATGTCACGCTGATGCTTATTGTGAGGAGCCAAAGTGACAAATTCACAGTGAAATAAAACTTACATTTCTCTTCACTCAAAATGGGAGAATGCTCAGATAGAACTGAGATTCGATCTGCCCATGCCAACCTCAGACCGTAGCTAAAAGGGATCTCCACTAGGCCTTGGATAAGTCTCCTCCCAAGATCTAGCATTAAAAGTGAAAGCCCAAAGTCTAAAGATATTTACTCTAACCCTTGAACTAGCACTGTGATGGTAATTATTATTCTTCAGTTCTAAATGAATGTCATGATGTCTTTCTTATGTAATGTTTCATGGCTACCTTGCAATCAAAAGTCCTGGTGGTGTAGTGGGTTGTATGTTGGGCTACAAACCATAAGGTTAGCAGTTCTACACCACCAGCCACTCTGATGGAAAAAGATGAGGCTTTCTACTCCTGTGAAGAGTTCCATTCTCAAAAACCTACAAGGAAAGTTCGATCCTCTCCTATCATGTGAGAAAAGAGGTCAACAATAAGCATCTCTCTTAATCAGAGAAAACAAGTAGTGGTGCTGAACTGAATCTCCACACTAACAACCAGAGCTTTGAACCTGTTGTTCCTGCTTCAGGAACCTGCTGAGAATTTGTTCACATGTAGATTAAGAGTCAGTAGATGTGAGTTGGAAAGCGAATACTTACAGGGGGCCAAATCAGAATGAACCAGCGCTAAACCCTGTTAACCACATGCTAGGCCTACTCCTACTAGGCAACAAGCCCAGGATGCCTGATCACTTTTGAGCCCAAAGGATAGCCAGCTACATGACCCCAAACCCAACCTAAACAACAATCAAACAGCAGGAAAGAATTGGCTCCTGGGGTTTCCCTCTCCTGGAATTAGGATCTAATTGATCTGGCATCAGAAAACAGAACATTAAAAAGAGAGAGAAACCCCCACACACACACAATAAGACTTCCTAAGAATGTGCAAGGGTAATGAATTAATCAATCAACAATCAATATAGCCACTACTTAGGTTGGTGTAATGGTATTGTGGCTCATTTAAGTGAGGGCCAATCTTCCCCTAAACAATTGATCAACCAATGCTTTTAGAGCAGCTAATATTTGGGGCATTGAATTAAACTATTAGTGGTGATTGAGCTCAAGTGCTTCATGCCTTGTATAGATCACACTAAAAAGAAAATGATTGCCTATAGAGAAAAGTACCATGGACTGTCCAAAGACCCAACAGATTTGGCTTTAAGAGGTACAACCAGAATGCTCCTTAGAAGCAAAGACTTAGTGTCATATATTTTTGAGAAGGACATCATGCTTGGTAAAGTGGAGGGGAAGTGAAAAAGAGGTAGACACTCAAAGAGATGGATCAACACGGTGACTGCAACCATGGCCTCAAGCATAATAACAATAATTGTGAGGATGGCACAGGGCCGGGCAGTGTTTCATTCCATTGTGCACAGGGTCTCTGTGAGTGGAACTGATTCAATGGCACCTAACAACAACAACAACAACGTATATAACTGATAAGAGATAACCTTAGATGAGTTTGCTTTTTTTAACTAGGAAAACTCACCATCTTTGCCTTCAAAAGTGTAAAGCAAATACAAAAATAAAGAGAATAGTACAGTGAACTTCACCTACTCCCCGTGCTTCAAAACAACACAATGTTCTGAAGGGGTTTCTCAAGGCACTCAACAGCTTTCAGAGTACAAGAGACCTTCATCCAACGTCTCCACTTCCTTAGCAAGGTGGATGGCTGTTTTGTACACAACACCTTGAGAAAGGCATTGGTCTTGGCAGTTATCCTGGGACGTTCAGTAGGAATTCATGTTCACTGTATGCCAGACTTCTCTACAATGACATTTGATAACCTCTTTGAATTGTGAGCGTAATAGTTAAGGATAAAACTATAAACTCACAGAAGGCCTATGCTCTAGGAATAGAGCATTTTCTTATCCAATCATTCAACAGGAAGTCACATAGCTTCTTGTCACTTGACTAGATGTAGGAATCAGTGCCTATGAAAGTTCCTAGGTCCCAGGCTGTCAAAGGTAGATTTTACAAGACGAACACTTCTTGTTTTCAACAAGAAAATGAGCAACATATATTTCCTGTAGTGTTTCCATGTACCCTAGTGACAAAATGGTTTAAGCCCTGAGCTGATAACTGCAAGGTCAGCAGTTTGAATCCGCCAATGTCTCTGAGGGAGATAGATGAGGCTGTCTGCTCGTATAAATATTTAAAGGCTTGGAAACCCAAAGGGACATTTCTATTATGTCATTCAGAGTTGTTAGAAGTCCGAATAGAATTGATGGCAACGGGTTTGTGTGTTAGACAGGGTTCTCTAGAGAGACAAAATCAGAATGCTAATAATTTTCTATCTATTTGTACAGATAGATAGATGTATAAGATAAGAAATAAACAGTTAAATAAATTATAAAGCAGTACAATGGCTCAATGCAACTCACTCCCGTGAGACAGTTGTGAGACACTGGCAATCCTTCAAGTCTTGAGGCCCCCCAGATATTCCTCTGTAAAGCAATCCAGGCTATCCAGGCACAGGCAGCAAACAGCAAGGCAGGTCACCAACAGTCAGCCAGATGACAGGGTCCCACAGTCCCCAGCTCAAGAGATGTAAATTCCAATAGTGTGGCAAAGCAAATCTTGAAGGAACCTCAAACTACAGCAACACAGTCCACAGGTTAGGCATCCCACAGGTAGTGTAGCTTGCAAAAGGAGGCACAGAACAAGCAAGGCAGCCGCACACTGGTCTGATGATCAAAGAGCAAGAGACAAGAAAGTCGAGGCTCGCTGAGCCATTTATCTGTCCGCCCTTCAATTAATTCCACATGTGTTTATCGTCCAGGTTGGCACAATAAACTAACTGCCTCAGTTTGGTTTGGGTTGCAATGTTTTGGTGGAGCAAGGAACAAACGTGGGTTCATATAGAGTAGTACAGCTGTTTGAAAGTAAAGCTCAAGCGCTTCGCACCTTGTATAAGATCACACGATCAAGATGTTGGACTCCATTTTCTGCCTGAAGATGAAGAACAGTGACAGTAGCTCTCTAGAGGGTTGACAGGTAAAAAGAATGCCAGAAACACTACCACGGCAATGGAAATGTCCTTGCTTGAGGTTGATTGAGCTGGAAAGGATATTTTACATAACCCAATTAACTCGATGCATCCTTAGTCAGGTTAAGACAAGGAGTTCCCTGGCTATCTACGAGATCCATTCCTAAGTGCGTCTTTAAGAATTTGTAAGTCCATTGGAACCGGGGCATGCAGTCCTTATTTAGCTTTCCTTAGTGCAAGGAAAGCTTGAAGTCCTTCTCAATGAAATCTGTACTTGCAGTAAGTGAAGGTGATCGTAGAGAAGAATTTATTGTCAGTTTGGCTCAAGGAGCCTGGGTGGCACAGCGTGTTCAAGGCTGGACTGCTATCTGAAAGACTGGTAGTTCAAACTGCACCAGCTGCTCCTGGGGGAAAAGATGAGGCAGCCTCTGCTACCAGGAAGAATTACAGCCGTAAATACCCCATTGACCAATTGTACTCTCTTGTAAAGGGCGGCTGTGAGTCATAATTGACTAGAGAGCAGGAATAGGTTGGCTTGATAGGTTCTGAGTTTGCAGAACTTGTTCACTCATTTCAGAGTGAGGGTAAATTTACATGACATTAAAGGGCAAATACGAGCTGTTCCCAAATTGCAGGCTCATAACCCACGGGCTACCTGTAGCTACGTTTCAAAAATTCAAAGATGATATTTGTTGCTGCTGCTAGTCTGGAGTCCATTCTGCTTCATAGTGACCCTGTAGACAATAACACAGTGAAGCACTGCCTGGTCCCGAGCCATCCTCACAATTGTCTTTTTATGCAAATCTCTGGAGAAAACAGAAACGATTGTGAGGAGTAATGGTCTTACCCATAATTCTCAAAGAGAAAAGCATTACCGTGTGAAATTGGTTACAACTTGGAAAAGGAGGAGGAGAATAGTTGCACACCCGAAGATATAATTAACGTGACACAATTGCATATGTAGAAATTATTCAGTTGGTGTATGCTTGTCATGTATACTCTCAACAAGCATAACAAAATAAAATTTCCAAGGAAATTTAAGAAAATCACTATGTCCTTTCTATGCACATTTTAGAATCAGTATGTCAATTTTTATGGAAAAAACTCCCTAGAGTTATGATTGAAATGACATTGTATTTTTACATACTATATCAAATTTAGGAGAATTCACATCTTAACAATATAGAAGAAAATCAGAAGAACTAAACGGCCCTCGGCTACCACCAGTAAAAGTGCCAAAAAGGATCATAATAGTAGGTCCGAAATATAGTGGGAGAATAATGTGATAAGACCCTCAAAATCATAAAAATAGCAAATGTATTGGTCCATTAGAGACTAGAGTATGTGGCTCAAATTTAAAACAATACACAAGCCTCTAAAACAAAAACAAATAAAGAAACAAAACAACTCACTGGCATGGAGTGGATGCCGACTCATAGCAACCCTGTAGGACAGGGTAGAGCTGCCCCTGTGAGTTGCCAAGACTGTAACTCTTTACAGGAATAAAAAGCCCGATCTTTCTCCTAAAGAGCAGCTGGTGGTTTAAAACTGCTGACCTTGCTGTTTGCCGCCCAATGTGCAACCACTAGCCACTAGGACCCCCCAACGGGAACAATAACGCTACTGAGGTATGCTAACAGTCAACCATTTCAGATCAAAAAGGCAGCATTTACCCAAGGACACAGTTCAGAAGTTTTGAAAAGCAATAGAAGCTGAAAGAACTACCATATGCCCTAGAGGAATAATTTATAATGTCCTTTAACAAAATAATAATGATGTCTTTCAAGTGAACTAGAGACATTACATAAACCATGGATATTTGGATGGATTTTTAGATCAAACTTAATTTTCACCCTAATCTAAGAACAATTCATTCTATGGCCCTATTCAGTGTCTGCCCACGTGAAGTGTTCACTGAAGATATAGGTGCTATATCAAAATGTGGTGAAGAAAACAGATAGTGCCCAGCTATCAGAAACAATTGTGTCTGGGGTCTTAAAGACATGTATTCAAACAAGCAGCTATCTAGGTGAGGCGTCAACTAAGTTCACATGGAAGAAGCACAGCAGCCTGTGTGATCAAAATATTTCAAATAATAAAATCTAAGATCAGAGGAGATAATTTTATTATTAAAGCCTACATTCTGAACACCAGTATGCAGAAGGCTGTGAATGACAGAGAAAACTTAAAACCAAATTTTAGGGTCTCCCATGTGGATTGAACCTCAAGTGAATTGAATGAACCTTTGACTATGGACCAGGGATGGGAAGGGCCTTGTTAACAGACAGAGTACACTGTAGGGAGGCTTACTGCAGCTGTGGTTAGATCAAAATGTCATTTGATCTCCCTCTTGATCCCCTATATAATAGCTCCCATTTTTAGTACTTTCTACTTCGTTTTCAATTGATGTTTTACTCTGTTTCATTCTGTCATTGTTGGACCATTTGTGTTTTGTTTTGCTTTTATATGTTTTGTTTCTGTATATGAAACCAAGCATAGGTAAACCAATAGAGATAATTGGATTAGTAGTTTCCAAAGGACATGTCAGGGAAGATAGGCAGGAAGTGGAGAGTTAACAATGAGTATAAGAAAGTAGCAGTATCCTGGAATTGATAGTGGTTATGGTTTTGAATATGACAACTCTTATGAATGTGACTGAATTATTGAGTTATATGAAACGTGGATTGCATGTTGGTGAAACTGTTTAAAATAAACTAATTTTTAAAAAGAAAAACAGGAAGGATGCAGAAATGCAATGAGTAATGTTATATTGGGACTGAAATAAATGAGATGAAACAAAATGTGTATGAAAACTAATCTATCTGCTCTGTAAACCTTTTGCCAATTCACAATAAAAAGTTTCAAATATAAATATTGAAGAAGGCCTAAATTTTGAAAGAGAGATCATACTGTTGCTATTGAGTTACTATTATTTTTAATATTTGAATATCTCAGGTAGAAACTGGGTCTACAGAGTACTTTTTATTTATGCTCCCTAATCAATTAATTTAAGGGAGACTTCAAAAAGTTCATGAAAATGGAATTAAAAGATAGTGAAAATTCCCCTTGAACTTTCGGAAGCCCCCTCATATTGTCTAGGGTTTTTTTTTAAGTTTAAATATCATTTTTGGAGTTTAGAGATGGTTTGATTTCTGGTATAAACTAATAGTCTCTTGGTACTTCTGTGGATTTCTTCGGAAATGTGTTTTTTGTGAATTCCCCAGCTTCCCAGGCCAGTCTGTTAGAGCCATTAAGTCTCTAAAATGAAAAAACAAAACAATAAAAGCCCCTCACTTCCATTGAGCCAATGCCAACTCACAGCAAGCCTATAAGACAGGGTAGAACTGCCCCTGTTACTTTCTGAGATTGTAACCCATCTTCTCCCCCAGAGTCACTGGTGGTTTCAAGTGCTGACTCCTGGTAGCAGCCTCACCAGGGACCCTGGGGTTAGCATTCATAGTTGAACATGAATAAGAAGGTTGATACCTGGCCCCCTGAACCGATAATATGGCTTTGGGCTGTAACTTCCAAGTGGAGGATTCAGAATGTATACACTGTTTGGTTGTTGTATTCTGGGTCTTTTGAGTTTTCCAACCACAGCTATGAGCAATGAACTATGCAGCCATGCCCATAGAATTTTCATGACTTAAGAGGAATAGTGAGAAACATTTTCAAACCAAATCTTCCAAGTGGTTTCTGCCCTCAAAGAAGCAAGTAACCAGGGTCCTACTAGACTTCTCCAGGTCCGGCAGCCAGCTCCGTTTTCCTCCAATGGCTCCCCAGGCACAGAGCTTCCCTCGTCCTGATTTGGTTCCTCTTCAAGTTACTGTCCAATAAGGTTTTCCACCTTTTTCCCTTTTCTTCAGCCAGACCTTAAAAGACCCAAGCCAAATCCACTGCCCTCTACTTGATTTCAGCTCATAGCAGCCCTATATAAGACAGTAGGGTTTCCAAGACTGTGCGTCTTTAAAGGATCAGATATCTTTCACCCACTGAGCAGCTGGTGGATTTGAACCACTGGACTGGTGGTTATTAGCCCAATGCTTAACCCACTGTGTCACTAGGGCTCCGAGACAGTTGCAAGCCTCTCAAAAAAATATGAATACAACCATTCTTTTGTCTTCCTGCATTTGCGCTTTTGCCTGTTCTTCTTTAGGCCGTTCTCCTTTTAAAGCCTAAGATTCATAATAGTTCTTCCTTTTTATACTCATTATTTTCACCTCAACGGTAAAACGATTGTTGTCGTTAGGTGCAGTCGAGTTGGTTCTAACTCATAGCAACCCTCTGCACAGCAGAAGGAAAGACTGCCCGGTCCTGCGCCATCCTCACAGTTTGTGCCCATTGCTGCAGTCACTGTGTCCATTCAGCCCCCTGAGGGCCTCCCACTTGTTCGCTTCCCTTCCACTGTACCAAGCATGACGTCCTTCTCCAGAGACTGGTCTCTCCTGACAACAGATCCAAAGTATGTGACATGAAGTCTCAGCATCCTGGCCTCAAAGGGCCACTCTGGCTGTTCCTCTTCCAAGACAGAGGTGGTGGCGCTTTTGGCAGTCCATGATACTTTCCATATTGTTCACCAGCACCACCATTCAAATGCGTCACGTTTTCTTGAGTCTTCTTATTCAATGGCCAGCTTGTACTTGCACATGAGGTAACCGAAAATACCATGGCTTGGGTGAGGAACACTTTAGTCCTCAAAGCAATACCTATGCTTTTCAACACATTAAAGAGGTAAAAATCTAAGTGGCATAAGCACTCAAGGTGTGCAACTATCAAGATAACTTCTAAAGGAAAACTGAAGTTAAATGTGTGGATTTTAAATCAGCTGTATTTTAAAAATCCACCTTTTATTCTAAAATGTGTTTTCATGCTTGTGTTGCCAAAATTGAATATTTATTTCCACCAAACATGAATTTTGTTGATGGCCCTCTCCTCCACCTATCCACCAACACTACCACCACTCTATTTCTGTGGCTGGGTTTAATAATTCATTACACTGGCCACACGGAATTCACAGATGATCTTCACACTGATGAGATTTATTACAGAAGTTAACAGGTTACAAATGAGGTGAGAGACGCTCAGGGTACAGTTCAGTCAGGACAGTTTCTTGTCTGCTGTGCTTGCAGGCAGACCACTCTCTGACCCTTAGTCTCTCGGCCTGGCCTCAGCCCTGTTCAGGCCATGGTTCAAGGCTCTTTTAGGACTGCCAATAAATAAGCAATAACCCAAAGGCATTCAGCTCCAGTTCCATAGGCCAGTAAACGTAACTCGCCCAAATAACTGCCTAAGACATCCCACTCCATAAGTCAGCCTCCTTTGAAGCACTCAGCTATACGTGTTCTGTGGGCTGAGAAATCCACAACTGTGCCTCATGTTCTGATTCCTGGTTCTGCTGCTGCTGCTCCTCTGCCATTCCTCTGGTATCACAGCTGTCTGTTGGATCAAGGAGGTTCAAACAGCAGAGTCCTTGGAGTCCAGATGACAGGCTCTACTCCTGATTCTTGTCTTTTGCTGGTAGTAATACCCCTCCTTCCTGGTTCTGAGAGGGCTAATTTCATACCTAACAGGATGCCAATCACAATTAATCCTGTTAACAGTCACTCACAGTTGAACTATAAAATCCAATCAGTATCTTCCCCTCCTTTCTCTTACTCAGACTTATTAATAAAATGTTTTGGTGGGAATTACAGAAATAATGGCTAGAATACCCCCCCCCCATTAAATAATTCACTGCATTGCACAGGACAAAGAAAGGAGCCTTGGTGGCATAGTGGTTATACATTGGGCTGCTAATCAAAAAGTTAGCAGTTCAAAACCACCAGTTGTTCTGAAGGAGAATGAGAAGGCTTTCTACTCCAATGAAGATTTACAGTCTCAGAAAGCCACAGGGGCAGTTCCACTCTGTCCTATAGATTCACAATGAGTCAGAATCGATCATGACAGTGAGTTTTGGAGAGCACAAAGGAATCTGCCCTTTGAGTGGCAAGTTGCCTAATATCACCAGGTCTAAACACCAAGGTACCATAATGTGTTAGTCCAGGTTGACTAGAGAAACAAATCCAGAGACACTCATGTGTGTAAGAAAGAGCTTTATATCAAGAAGTAATTATGCATCAATAAAACACCCCAGCCCAGTCCAGACCAAATCCATAAGTCTGATATTAGCCCTTATGTCCAATATCAGCCAATGCATTCCTCTTCAGACTCACGGAACTCATGGAAGGGTGCCGAGTGCAGGAAGAGCACAGGCTGGTTGGTGGAAAGTCCTTTGGCTCCAACGGTAGTGGATGCATCTCCAGGGCACTGGCTGCCATCAGCATGGCTCCATGTGGCTTGTCAACAGGAATGTGTAGCAGAAAGAGTATGTGTCCAGCCTCCACGGAGGAAGACAGCAGTTCCCAGAATCCTCATGAGAAGGCCATGCACACACAGAGGCATCATTGATATGACCTGATTACAGGTTAGACTCTACCTCTTCACTCATAATACCCTCAAGTTGACACGAGATTATGTAACTGCCACTGATCATGTCTTGGAAAGTCAGCACTATGATAACTTGACATCACAGACCTGACCTACCAGTACTGTGAAGCTGAATGGCTTTGGCCAATTTATCTCTACTTTCTGGGACTAAGTTGTCTTATGGGAACCATGGTGACAGTTGTAATTGTCCTCCCATTATAATTGGCAACAGGAACCAATTAAGCTTATGAACACACTTTCTAGGCTAAAAGGCTGGGTAAACATGAATACATTAATTGCAGGCTTTCCAAATACTGCTATGCTTGATGTGACAATCTTTTTATTCCTGAATCTGATTCCCAGTCTCTAGTCTGCTCTCAGTCACTCATTCTTATCTACACCTCAAGAGAGTGAAACTTCTAAGCCAATATTCCTTTTACTATAACTCCCCACTTGGTATGTTACTATGCTACCCATTCTTCTATTATTGATATCTTCCATCTTTCTTGTCCTGCTCATCATAGAAAGGCCCTTCTGCAAAGAATAACCACGGGGCTTCTCCAGCCTGGACCAGATGTAAGAATAGGCACACTCGATGTATCAGTGCCTCCAACTAACCACGGATCCAAGAATTACAGGAAGGGAACAAGTTATCTGACCCATTGTCCTCCCGGGACTAATTTTTGAAATGAGAGGTGTGTATAGAGAAGAACATGATGAGATAGCCTGACCTCTGCTTATGGGCAGAGTTGGGTTAGATCAATGGAGAGGGTTGGGAAGACAGCAGAAACCAGGATGTCTGAGGGGATGAAAGACCCAGATTCCCCCAACTTGGGAATCCCATGGTCCTTTGGTCACAAGAATCCAAGCTACTCCTTGTGTGTACAGACCATAAAGTCCTTTTCTGTTTCTCTCACGGGCAGTTCTGCTTTATTTCAATTGACTAGTACAGTAAGACCAGGACCCGAGGTTTCGGGTGATACAAATAGTAAGCTTTCTCAAAACAAAACAAAAGGAATTTGAAAATATTCTTCCTATAGTTTGAGACTACCAAGTCAGATGCCCAATGCTCACTTCCCCATATTCCATCAGGTTCTAAAGTTTTCATCGTCAGCCATCTTGCCTGCCGTCTACTTATGTTACAGCCTCGTCAGCTTTTCACTATTTCAGGAAATATACAAGCATATAATCAACAGTGTGGCAGTAAATTGGAACGCTCTGCTCCAGCTGGGGTTTCCTCCCCTCCGCTACCAAAGGCCGTGCAAGGTCATTCTGGGTATGCTAGGAAAACCAGGGAAGCATTTGCAGTGGACGTGATGAGGGAGGCATGTCGCCCCCAGCGAAAGGCAGCAATTCTGTCTCGGTCATGGTTAATTATGTGTTTTAATCCGATGAGACACAGTTCTAGAAAAATACAAGAGAGGACTTGCAAGAGGATGCTGCTCCTTGATGCCTCAGAGGGCCATCAAAAAACTGATTATAACTCAATGCAAACAGACCCTCTGTTTGCTAAGGGGCTTTCGCAACAGATGCCCATTCCAAGAGAATTCCATCATCAATGCCTAAGCCAACCTCTGACACTCTGATGGCAACATGGCGTAGTGGGAGGAACACAGGACATGAGATACACAGAGAAACAGGGGTTCCGGTCTTGCATCTGCTCTAGGAGGGCTGTGTGACCAGGGCACAGAGCACTTGAGAAGTCTTTGTTGTTTAATGAATGCATTACACAGAACACCAGAAATAGATGTCCCTGTGAATAAGAAGATGGAGAAGCGCCTAATGCTTCCCAGTACTCTCAAGTATGAATAGAGAAGCATACACATAAAGAAAAAGGCAGAATGACCGTCCAATCTGATGGAACAACATGTGCAGATGCACTGATGTCTGGACTAGGACAATGCTTTCTCACTAGTTTGTGTGGGGCTTCACTTCGTGGGAAGTTCCAAGGAATTTATCCTGTTGGCAGTGGGGTAGCATAGAAAGATTGCTCTTGGAAGCACTTTATTTGAGAGAGGAAAAAAAAATACCACTATCCTTATACAAGACGGATGGATTGTGGAAGAAAGCATCAAGGGTGCCTGGAGAGAATGGGGGAAGGGAGCTTAGGATTAAATAGGAGTAGTTACAATGGACAAAGCAAAAGATGTTAAGCACTATTGGTCTGTGAAAGTTCCCAGGCTGACACGTTTTCCAAGAAAAGCAGATTCTTTATCTTCTCCTGTCTCCTCACATCCCCACAGTCTGTTGCTTTCCTCTTACTTTAAATGAGAGAAAACCAAAACCAAACCCACTGCCATCGAGTCAATTCTGATTGATAGCAACCCCATAGCACAGGGTAGAAATTCCCTGTGAGCTTCCAAGGCTATAACTCTTTCCAGGAGTAGAAAGTCTCATTTTTCTTGTGCAGAGCAGTTTGTGGTTTTGAACTGCTGATTTGCAGTTTTCAGGCCACTGTGTAATCACTATACCACCGGGGTTACTTTCTAAAGGACAGAGGATGTGAAAATCTATGTTAGAAGAAACAAACGATGAGACAATGGAATAAAGAGAGGTTTGATATATTTTTTTATTTCTTCTCCAATGTCGGCATCAGGACTGGAGGAAGGCTCATTAACAACTTGATACTGGTATACAGATGGCACATATTTGCTTGCTGAAAGTGAGGAGAGATTAAAGCACTTGTTGATGAAGATCAAAGATCAAAGCCCTCGGTATGGATTACAACTCAGAGTAAGGAAGAACAAAATCCTCACAACTGGACCAACAGGGAGCATCGTGTAAAGCGGAAAAAGAGTTTGGTTGTCAAGGCTATTATCCTACTTGGATCCACAATCAGTGCTCATGGAAGCAACAGTGAAGAGATCAAATGATGTATTATAGTAGGTAAATCTGCTACACAAGACCACTTTAGAGTAATGAAATACAAGAATGTTACTTGGAGGACTAAGATGCACCTGGCCCTTGCATTTTCTCTTGCATCATAAGCATGTGAGAGTTGGACATTGAATTAGGAAGGCCATAGAAGAATCAATTAATTTGCATTGTGGTGCTCGAGAAAAATTGGGAACATACCATGGACTGCTAAAAGGACAAATGGATCTGTATTGGAAGTAATAAGGCCAGAGTGCTCTTAGAGGCAAGGATGGCAAGACTTCAGCTTACATAATTTGGACACATTGTCAGGAGAGACCAGTCCCAGAAGAAGGACATCATGTTTGGTAAAGTGGAGCGGCAGCACCAAATGAGGAAGGTCCTCAAGCCCGTGGATTGGCATCGCGGCTGCATCAATGGGCTGAGGCAGGGGCACAATTGTGAGGCTGGCACAGAACTCTGCAGTGCTTCCTTCTGTTGTGCAGAGGGTTGCTGTAGGCTCGGCTCAACTCCATGGCACCTAACAACAACCACAATATCCCCAATGACAGTGATCTTTTGAAGTAGAATGTCAGGTCTTTCTTTCGAGGTACCTCCAGATGGATTTGAACAGCCAACCTTAAGCTGAGCACATAGCCATTGACACTACCACCCAGGGGCTCATGTGCTTTTACTCCTGTTGAATCAGGATTGGAGACTTTGGACACAGGAAAGGCTCTGGGCAATTGTGGGTACAAGGGAAATAAACAGGATAAGAAGGTGATGTGAAGACACATGAGGATGTATTATGAATGAGACCCACATAAACACTCCCCCTGAAATGCTAGTGAAGAGCAGTCCTTTGAAAACCTCTTCTGGATAAACTCAGCTGCCTAGCATCAGCATTCAGATGCAGGACCACACTTTGTGAAAGCTTCCTGTGTCCATTGTGCTACATGTCAGACTCGGATAAGTCTTAGAGTCATCATTGTACACAGGAGTCAACAACGGAGAATCAAAGGTTCTCTCACTTTGCCAAGGCAACCCAGCCAGAGAGTGGTAGGGTTGGAATCCTGATGCGGTATAAATACTTACTCCCTTCTTCCAATGCTTCCATGCTGTCTGCCAAACCCACAGTGCAGTAGACGATATCAATAGGGAAGAGGTAACTGATTTCAAAGACATTTGGAGGCAAAAGAGCAAAACAAGGTAAATCAGTAGCTTTTCTGAGGTGTGGGAGACGTAAAAAATTAAAAAAATAAAATAAAACAAGTGCTATTCAGCCAATTCCAACTAGTGGCCTCCCAATGGGCTACAAAATAGAAGTGTGGCCTTTTGGAACCAAGTCTTCAAGCTTTGCTTCCAAGATCTCTGGGTGGATTTGCATCACCAAAATTTAAGTTTGTGGTTGAATGATTAACCATTTCTGACACCCAGGGACTCCTGTGGGAGGAGAGTAGCAGGTTTTCTATGCTAGAAGTTGGGGTTACAAGCCTATATTGAGAATGGAAGGGAAGGAGCAGATCTGTGGCTTGAAGACAGCCACAGATGTAAATATATTTATATATGAGGATGGGGAAATAGATTTACCTGCATATAATTATAGGTTTAGTATTAAGGTAGCAGATGGACATTGGGCCTCCACTCAAGTACTCCCTCAATGCAAGAACACTTTGTTCTATTTTTTTTAATCAATTTATTGGGGCTCATACAATTCATCACAATACCCAGATCAATTGTATAAAACACATCTATACATTTGTTGCCCTCATTATTCCCAAAATTTGCTTGCCTCTTGGGTTCCCGGAATCAGCTCATTTTCCTTTTTTTCCCCCTCCCCTTCCCTTCCTCCTCCCCTTTCCCCCATGCACCCTTAATAATTTATAAATTATTATTTGTTCTATTAAACTGGCATTCCATGTTGCTCACCTTCCCCACACGATCGCTGAAAACAAAATGTGTGCATAAGCAAATGTGGTGACGAAAACGGATGGTGCCCAACTATCAAAATATATAGCATCTGGGGTCTTAAAAACTTGAAGATAAACAAGAGGCCATCTAGCTAAGAAGCAACAAAGTCCATATGGAAGAAGCACACCAGCCTGTGTGATCACAAGGTGTCAATGAGATCAGGTATCAGGTATCAAAGAGCCAAAAATCATATCACTGTGAATGAAGGGGAGCACGGAGTGGGGACCCAGGGTCATCTGTGGGAAACTGGACATCCACTTGCAGAAGGGTCGCGGGGAGGAGACAAGCCAGTCAGGGTGCAGTGTAGCAACGCTGAAACATACAATTTTCCTCTAGTTCTTAAATGCGTCCTCCCCGACCCACCCAATATCATGATCCCAATTCTACCTTACAAATCCGGCTAGACCAGAGGATGTGCACTGGTACAGATAGGAACTGGAAACACAGGGAATCCAGGACAGATGATCCCTTCAGGATCAGTGGTGAGAGTGGCAATACTGTGAAGGTGGAGGGAGGGTGGGGTAGAAAGGGGGAACCGATTCCAAGGAGCTACATATATAAACCCCCTCCCTGGAGGATAGTCAACAGAAAAATGGGTGAAAGGAAATGTCGGACAGTGTAAGACATGACAAAATAATAATTTTTAAATTATCAAGGGTTCATGAGGGAGGGAGGATGGGCAAGGAGGGAAAATGAGGAGCTGTTATCAAGGGCTCAAGTGGAAAGCAAATGTTTTGAGAATGAAGATGGCAACAAATGTACAAATGTGCTTGACACAATGGATGGATGCATAGATTGTGATAAGAGTTGCATGAGCCCCCAATAAAATGATTTTTTTAAAAAGAAAATCAAAGTTGAGTTAAGGCATTTATTGAAAGAACAGAAACCTGCATGAGATACTACAGGGAAGATGCCATCAGCAGCAGGTTCTCTTCAAGGTTACAAAGCAAACGGTTTTTGAAGGCTTGTTTAGTAGTGAAGAATTCGTATGCGTATCTTGGGTCAAGACCTTCGGCTTTCTGTGTACGTCCTATGGTTTGTACCACCTCTTTCCCGGCCTCTCTTTTCTGTGGGTGAATGTATAGCTTTGTACCATGTTGGAGTCTGAAAATAATTCAACATGGTCTCTGTAGCTAGGATGGCCAAAATACTTGGCATAACTAGCTAGTCATGCTCACAACACCTTTATTGGAACCCCGGATTAGTGGTAGACCCGGGACTCTAGATCACTTAGCACTCATAAGCATTCTTGCTGCGCTGACCCCTTACACCAGTTAACTGGTCTTTTAGGAAGAGGAAACTTCTTGTGATTTGAACGATAGCAGGTGTAGATGTTACAGGTTTCGCATGTCATTTTACAATGTCATATTTTCTTACTCCTGTATCTATGCTTTTCCTTTTGATACTATTTCTGCAACCTGTGATTTCTCAATATATTTCCTGGGTTAATTAAAATGTTATAGCTATTATTTCTTCTGTATACTGCCTCCTATCTCCAATATGAGTGTGGCAGACAAAATGGTACTTTTGCGCCTGATGAATTGAAGGTAAATTCCAGGATGCCTGGTGGTGTAACGGTTATGTGTTGGACTGTCAACTGTAAAGTCAGAAGTTCCAAACCACAAGCTTCTCTGGAGAAGAAAAAAGGGCTTTCTACTTCCTTAAAGAGTTAGTCTCAGAAGCCCACTGGGGCAGTT
Organism: Echinops telfairi; assembly: GCF_000313985.2. Classification (NCBI taxonomy): domain Eukaryota; kingdom Metazoa; phylum Chordata; class Mammalia; order Afrosoricida; family Tenrecidae; genus Echinops; species Echinops telfairi. The sequence goes on from NW_022103946.1 coordinate 596,926, forward strand.
CTACCCTGTCTTATAGAATCGTTATGAGTCAGCATTGACTCAATGGCTGTGAGTTTGCTTTCTGATATGGGATGTCCATAGAGACTTGGTGAGACTATTTAGTAATCATTGAACCATTTATCTAACTTTTGGCAGGTCACACACAACAGCTGCTCCCTGGGGGAGGGATGGTGCTATATGTTCCCTTAAAGATTTATGAAGCCCCCAAAACTGTAGAGAGAGTCACTATGAGTTTGAATCAATTCTATGGCTGTGACTTTGGTTTGGGGTTTTGGATGTGATGTCCAAGGATCTCTGATAGTACAGTGATTAAGCACTTGGTTGCTAACTGAAAGGTGAGTGGTTTGAGCCCATCTGCTGCTCCATGCTAGAAAGATGAGATTGTTTGCTTCCATAAAGATTACAGGTTTGGAAATCCTGTGGAAACATTCTACTCAGTTCTACAGGGTTATTATGGATTTGAATCACCTTGATGGCAGTGGGTTAAGTTTGGGGTTTCAATGGGCTAGCTGCAGGCCCTGGATGCTACATAATAGTGTAAGCTCAGCTATTGATCAATGGTGTCGCGTTGTTGTTGTTATTGTTGTTGGTTCCAATTCATAGCAACCTTACGTGCAACAAAACGGAACACCACCGAGTCCTGTGCCATCCTCAGAATTGTTTTGTTTGAGCCCATCTTTCGGCTACTATGCCAATCAATCCATCCTGTCAAGTTCCTGTGTTTTGCTGTCCCTCTACTTTATCAGGCATGCTGTCCTTTCCCAGGTACCGGTCTCTTCTGACAACATGTCCCAACTATGCGAGATAAAGTCTCATCATCTTTGCTTCTAAGGAGCATTCTGGATGTACCTCTTTCAAGACAGATTTGCTCCAGTTGCACTCAACTCCAGGCAACGGGTTTGCTTTTTCTGGTTTTGGTTTATGGGAATGCCCCATTGCAGATGGCCCAGAAGAAATTGTAAATGTGTAATTTGGCCTTCAGATCGGATCCAACTGCAGATGATTGGAGATCAGTGGGCTTTTTTTATCAGTCATTCCATGAGTAGGCAGGTGAGGATGCTTTCTCCAGTGTGATGTACAATCTTGGAAACTCTATATAGGGTCACGATGAGTGAAATCAACTTGATGGCAGTTGGTTGGTTTGTGTATAAGGGAGAATTCCTATAATTAGAAGAGATGAGATCCCCCGGAAACAGTCACAGAGTTTTGCATGCAAGGTCCCCGGATTTCGTGCACAAATAAACGTCCTCATAATCCTCACTGACACTTTCAGTTATAGCTTTCATTGAACACAAAATAATTATAATGATATTTATTTTAGAAAATACTGATCATGTTTGGGCTGGGGCTGTTTTGAACACTATTTTAAACATAAAGAATAGAGATGCTATGTAATTTATGATGATCTATGACTGAGTTGAACTGGGCATTGAAGTCAGAGAGGTAGCCTACAAAGCCAATACCCATCACAGTCTACAGCTGTCCTCCGTGACACCAGGCAACCACTGTTGAAATGAAATGGACATATGTTAATTTCATTGTTCATTTCATGGCAATTTGGAGAACAATTTAGGAGACTTCTGAGTCCTTTCCTTTTCACCTTCATCTCTGGCCATTCATGTCACACAGGCGACAACGCAATCCACAAGAGTTCGGAATGGGAAATAGAATTGAAGTCAGTTGGGGGCATTCTCCAAGGAAGCATGGAAACGGGAGCTTTATTGTGCAATAATTCAAGGACAGTACTAGACAGACATGAGGTGCCTATGTAGAGATAGAATTTTGCTACGAGGTCCAGCTCCAAGCAGTGGTCCTTAACTTTCATGGGATTTCTTGGGTAAAGTTTTGTAAATATAAACACCTAGAACAACCCCAGTTACATCAAAACATTTTTCCAGTGCGGAACACCAAGAACCTCTAAACCCACTGCCATCGAGCTGATGCCAACTCATAGTGATCTGACAGGATAGAGTAGAACTTCTCCCGTAGGTTTCTGAGACTGTAACTGTTTATGGGAGTAGAAAGCCTCGTCTTTCTTGAATGGAGCAGGTGACAGGCCAAGCCAATTTTTCAAAGCTTCCAGGTGATTTTAATGAGAAAGCAGTGGTGCATGTTGCTTAGTCACAGGGACCACCCCACACATGTGCTTGCTTTGCCTTATGGATATTTACTGAAGCCACCCAAGAGATGATAGAGAAACCATATTTGGAAAACTTCCTGTGGTAATTTTGATAAACCTCAGCAAACAACAGTTGTATCTTTATTTGCCTTAGAAGAAAGAGAAACATATACAATAGTTGATTCTGACGTGTTAAATATTGCTACATGCTTTCATAAAAGAGCTTGTGCCGCTATAAAATTACCAACTATAAAATTAGACTCCTCAATCCTCTGAGCAAATGGAATCTTGGTCCCTAAGTGCAGCAGTGTTGGTCCATAATGACTGTTATTAGCGTCATCCTCATGCTAACAAATATTCCACTTGCACTAGTTATTAGGTCTTAGCAATGCATTCTGTCTCCATAGCTCTTTTTAACTCCATGTGATGTTTATTTTATAGCCATCATCTATGATACAGCCATGACAGGTGGCACTTATGGAAACATGGTAATCACGTTTGCTATCTTAGTGCCTGTTGACGGATTTGTTCAGAGCTCTTTTTCTAAATTAAACTTTCTTTTGAATCACTATAGTATCAGATTTGCTTTTTGCAAATAGATTAAAGATGGCTGTCCTTTTAACCTCCCTCCTGAAATTAGCAAAATCTTTATCTGGAATATGCCAACATCACAGAACATCAGGGAGACATGATCAACCCAGGACCTCCTCAGGTGGACATCTCCCATTCCTAATACCTTTCCTCTAAGGCAGTGGTTCTCAACCTTTCTAATGATGCTATTCTTTAATACAATTCCTCATGTTGTGTTAACCCCCTCAACCATAAAATTATTTTCATTGCTACTTCATAACTGTAATTTTGCTACTGTTATGAATCTGTGGACCCCTGTGAAAGGGTCTCTTGACACCCCCCCACAAAGGGGTCGCAACCCACAGGTTGAGAACTGCTGCTCTAAGGCCTACAAAGCTCACCAAAGTAACTCATTGATGTTGAGTTGATTCTGACTCAGAGTGACTCTATGTACACAAGAATGTAACAAATATTGCCTGGCCCTGTACTACCCTATAATCTTTTCTATGCAACCAATGTCAATCCATCTTATTGGGGGGGTCTTCCTTTTTTCATTGACCCTCTGATTCACGAAGGATGATATCCTCCTCCAGGGACTGGTTCCTCTTCAAGATCTAGCCAAAGTGTGTGGGAGGAAGTCTTGCCATCCTCACTTTTAAGAACAGTCTGGTTCTATTTCTTACAATGCAGAATTGTTCATTTTTCTAACAATCCATATTTTTTGCCAGCACACTAGTTCAAAGGCATGAATTCTTTTCAGTCTTATTCATTGTCCATCTTTCACATACACATGGGTGATTAAATATACTGTGGTTTGGGTCAGACACGCCTGAGTCTTCAACGTGAAACCCTTGCTTCTGAGCACTTCAAAGCAGTCTTTTGCAGCAGATTTATCCAATACAATACATCATTCGATTTCTTGACTGCTGCCTCATGGACATTGATTGTGAATCCAGGTAAAATAAAATCCTTGACAATGTATTGGTCCAGTTATGAGGAGGTTTTTTTCCTCTCTCTTTATGTTGCAATGTCATCCATGCTTAGGCCTGTAACCTCTGATTCTCCTCAGTAAGTGCTCCAACTCATTGTTTTCTTTCAACAAGCAATGATGTGGCATCTGCATATTTCATGTTGTTGATGAACCTTCCTCTAATAATGACGCCACGTTCTTCTTTTTCAATGATTTTGTTGAAATATGATTCACATACCATACGATTCAATGGTTTGAATATATAAAAAGAGTTGTACAATCATCACCACAACAATGTGTACAGCATGTTCTTCATTTTTGCACTCATAGTTATTAGATCCCCTCCCCCCTTGTCATAAAACTAAGATATTATTAATCTAGTTTTCATCTCTATAGATTTACCTATCCTGGATTTCATATAAATAAACCAATAGAGAAGAACCAATAAAGAGATCTGCAGGGCTCACCCCTTCAGAGGACAGCACTGAGGCTACAGTCTGGGGAGAGGGGCGGATCTGATTTGAGCACAGGGAAGAAACAAAAAGGGATAGAATGGGAGGGAGAGGACATCCTGGCCCACCATGCCCTGAGGACGATATTCCTGCTCGGAACAGACAACACACAGAGAGGACCAGAGAGTTGGGCCCACCATGAGACACCACGTTCCTCAATACACCACAGTGCTGCGGGGGACAACACTGGAGACACAGTGGGGGAATTGTGCACAACCTGACCTCATCACGCTGGGGCAAAACACTAAGGGTATGCAACAGAGCAGAAAGGGGTGCAGAGTGATGAAATCCCCGGGGAACACCAAATATAGACTTTGGAGACAGAGTGTGGCACCCCATCAGACTCGACTGGAAAGCACTCATAAAGGCCAACAAATAGACCTTGAACTATTTATAGGCTTTTATATTTTTGTCAGTGCTTCTTTTTGTTGCTGGTGGTGGTGGTGGTCTTGACTTCCTTTGTTGTTTTGTTTGACTTTGCCTGGTTTTTGCACTTATTAATGTCTCTTCATGTATATCTAGGTAAGGTAGGTGGGATAAAAAAATTGGGAGATGAAAAATATGGGACCAAGGATTGCGGGGATGATACGGGAGGGTGGGAGGTGGCAGAAAGGAAAGGGGGTGGAACCAGCCCAAGGACAATGGAACAACAAGTGAACTGGAATCATTGGAGAGAGGGGCATAGAATGCCTGGTGGGGCTTAATCAAGGGCAATGTGGCTGAGAGGAATTACTAAACCCGAATTAAGACCAAACATGATGGTGGGATAAGAGGAAAGTAAAAGGAGATAGAGGAAAGAACCAGGAAACGAAGGACATTTGTAGAGGTCTAAATACAGGTATGTACATATGTAAATATATATGTATATATATATATATATATATATATATATATATATATATATATATATATATATGTAACGTTATACATATATAACGAGAGGGGTATAGAACTATGTACTCATACCTGTATGTTGAGTATTAAGGTTGCAGATGGACATTGGGCTTCGACTCAAGTACTCCCTCGACACAAGAACACTTTGTTCTAAAAATCCAGCATTCTGTGATGCTCACCTTCCCGACACGATCACTGAAGACAAAATGGGTGCATAAGTGAATGTGGTGAAGAAAGCTGATGGTGTCCTGCTATCAAAAGATAAAGCTTCTGGGGTCTTAAAGGCTTGAAGATAAGCAAGCATCTATCTAGCTCAAAAGCAACAAAGCCCACATGGAAGAAGCACACCAGCCTGTGTGATCATGAGGTGTCAGTGGGATCAGATATTTGGCATCTAAGTCCTAGGACAAAATCATACACAATGTGAATTGGGAGGGGGTATGGAATGGAGACCCAAAGCCCATCTATAGACAAGTGGACAACCCCTCACGGAGGGACCTCAGGGAAGAGATGAGGCAGTCAGGGTTCAGTATAGCATCGATGAAACACACACCTTCCTCTAGTATTTTGCTGCTTCCTTCGCCCAACTATCATAACCTCAATTGTACCTTACAAATCGGATTAGACCAGAACATGCACACAGCTACAGATAAGAACCCACAACACAGTGAATCCAAGATAGATAAACCCCTCAAGGCCAACAATGGAATAGAGATACCAGGAGGATTAGAGTAGGGTGAGAGGAGAAAGAGGGAATCAATCACAAGGTTTATTCTATAATCCAGTTACCTTAGAATCAGTTCTGACTCATAGCAAACTCCTGTGTGTCTGAGTAAAAGTGTGCTCCATAGGAAAGTTCAAGGACTGTGAGCTTACAATTGTCTAAAGAACTTCTGTGTCTAAAGGACTGTCTAAAGAACTTCTGTGTTGTCTCAAACCTCCAACATTTTGCTGAGTAGCTGAGCATACTAATCATTTGAACCATTCAGGGACTCCACAATTACCATACTATATTTAAATATTTATCATCTCCTTATGATCTCCTTTCTGTCTTTACCCATCATACTTTCCATGGCCCAACACCTGTGATCTTCCATATTCTTCAACTTTAACTTCCATGTCCTTCCCTCCCCTCTGTCCTTCTTCACTCTATATCTCCGTAGTTTCCATTTATATAGCTAAATGTTTATGGCAATTCTGATTTTTAAATGCTAAATTTAGGCTTACAAATCCCGTGTATACTCAACATTGTCCAAATAATCTAACTATATGTTCTAGAAAATTCGCCCTTCCCTATTGTTTCAATTAGTGATTTAACTTTGCTCAAATCAATGAATCCTCAGGGACTTTGTTCTGATATTTGACCGATATCAGATCATACTCTTCAACACACAAGTGAATATAGTAGTTCCCATCTTAAAAAAAAAAAATTAGTTGCTAAGTGGTGCAAAGCATTTGCCCTTGGGATCTAACCAAAAGGTTGGCTATGTGAAATCACGCAGTAGTGCCATAAAAGAAAGTCCCGGTCATCTGCTTCTGTAAGATGGCCATCAAGGGAATGCTAGGATGGTAATTACATAATTTTATCTCAACATGAAGTGTAGGGGTGGAGTCTAACCTGTCAATCAGGTTATATCTGATGGTGTCTCCTTGTGGGCGTGACCTCCTCATAAGGAGGGTCCTGGGAACCTCTAACCCCACCTTCTTATCTCTGCTTCACCTTCCTGCTTATGAGCCACTCAGAGACCTTCTGAAGACCTGTGGGAGTTCTGGATCCATAAGACTTTGCACCCACCAGCCTATGATCTTCCTGCATTCTGCATCATTGCTGAAGAGGGGTTGATGGACTAGAATTGGACTTATGGACTAATATCAGACTTTGGACTTGCGTTTAACTGGCCTGAGATGTTTTGCTTGATATATAATTACCTCTTGATATAAACCACTCCCTTACACATATATGAGCGTCACTGAGTTTGTTTCTCGAGTTAACCCAGTGCAACACACTATGGAACACAATTCTACTTTAAAGAATGGAGTCCCCATGAGCCAGAATTGATTCAAAGGCAATGATGTTGGGGTATATTTTGCTGGTTTATCTTTCAAAAATTCTCTTGATACCCCCCCATCTTCTGGCCCATTTTTCTGTTCCCTTTTCAAATAAAACTTAAAAATGTCTATTATGAGAATTTTTCCCATACTCACTTCTCATTGAAAATAAATGGCTCATGTAACATAAATCACCACTACCACCCCCAAATCAGGCTGTTATCACCTTCATCTCACCTTGGAACATCATTTTATGGAAAAGGATCATTACCTGGGGAAAAAATGTTTAGGGAATACATTGATAACATCTATTTTGAGACAGAAGAACAATCTCTTTAGATGTCCTTTAATGAATTAAATGTACCATTTATTTAAAATATGCTGGAACAAAATACAGCAGGAGAAATATGTAAGTGTGAACTTATAAAAATGAAATCAAACTCCTAATGTCTGAGAGTTCTGACTTATATAAACATCTTGCAAACGTTATCAGATTTTTAAAATGAGACTATGCTTTATAGCTTATCTCCATTTGTTGTCTCATTGTAGGATTCCTTCAAGGCTGTCCTCAGGAATCTGTGTCTTTGTTCCATGTCTGTAATCTGCTCTTTTAATCATTACTACTTTTGTCCACAAAGATTTATTCAGCCTGGAGCTGGCCCGAGGTTGAAATGTTGCTATTAGTAAAGTATAATAAAGTACCCAATGCCAATACTATCTTCAAAATGTTCTGTAGAATCTTTGCAAGTCTTTGATTAAAATGTAATTCTTAAATGCAAGATATATATACCTCTGTATGTTTGTGCGGTTAGTTGATTTTTAACAAGTATGACTAATTCACACTATATTTAAAAAGTGAACCCAAAAGGGAATAAAAAAAACAACCCGCTGCCACCAAGGCATTGCTGGGTGGAACTGTCCCTGTGATTTTCTGAGACTGTAACTGTTCACAGTAGTAGAAAGCCCCATCTCTCTGCTGTGGAGTAGTTCGTGTCTTCATACTGCCAACCTTTCGGATTGCAGCCCCACTCAGAACCACGACAGCACCAGCGCTCGTCACTGCAGTACATACAGCAATGCGGGAGCTGAAATGATAAAACTCATGGGTTAGGCAGAGTTCCTAATCATGACACCACAAGTACAATCCATAAAATTAAAAATAAACCTGAGAAATTTTTTAAATGTCCTCTAAGAAAAAAACCCTGTTTGAAAGGATGAAACGACTTCATTAAAATTTAACTTTTGTATTTCCAAGGACACCATTAAAAAATGAAGAATACTAGAGAATTGCAAATCATGTAAGTGATAAGGATCTGATATCTTCCACTGAAAAATACAGACAAATAAAACACATAGAAAAGCTGATGGAGGATCTGAATAGAAAAGTTTCCAAAGAATATATACAAATGGCCAATGAGTACATAAAAAAGGCAATGAATATCACTGTAAAAAAATAATCCAGTGCTGTGGTGGTATTCTCACTCATAGCAAGCCTATAGGGCAAAATAGAACTGTATCCCAGTTTTCAAGGCTATCAATCATTACAAAAGCAGGCTGCAACATCAATCTCCTGCAGAATACCTATGAATGATTGATCTTTTAGTTAGCAACTAAGCGCTTTAACCACTGAGCCAGCCAGGCTCCCTCAACATCATGAGTCATTACCAAAACAAAAATCAAAATGTGCCTTCTCCTCAATTCTGACTCACAGTGACCCCATAGAGCAGAGGAGAACTGCTCTGTTGGATTCTGAGACTCTCAATCCTTATAGGAACAGATAGCCACCTTTTTTTTTTTCTCCTGTGGAGCGACTGTGAGTTTTGAACCACTGACCTTTTGGACAGCAATCAGACACTTAGCTCAGTGTGCCAGGGCTCCTTTCATTAGTCACTAGGAAAATGCTCATCAAAACCACAGTAAGATGTTACTTCACAGCCCTCAACCTCAAACTCACTGCCCTGGAGTGGATGCTGACTCACAGCCACCCCATAGGACAGGGTAAAACTGCCCCTGTGAGTTTCAGAGCAGTTTCTGAGGAGTTTCCTGAGGAATGCCTGATGGGTTTGAACTGCTGACCTTGGAGTTAGCAGCCCAGCATGTCGTTTCACACGTCTAAGATAGCTATAATTTAAAAAGGAATGTAACGCGTGCTGACAAGGAGGTGGAGAAATAGGAACTCCCTTACATTGCTGGTTAATCATGCAATACAGCAAACTTACTTTGAAAGCATTTGTGTTTGTTAAACAGTTAAAAGATGAATTTACCATCCAGCCAGGTAATTTCATTCCTAAGCACCTTGACAGAAAAATGAAAACATGTAAGTATGTCCAGGAAAATATTTTGTACATGACTATTTGCAATAGCACTATTCAAAATAGCTAAAAACAGAAGCGACTTAAATAACCATCAGCACATGAATGGGTAAACAAAATGTGATACACCTCCTATACCCAACCCAAACCCAAAGCCACTGCCCTGGAGTTAATTCTGACACAAAGCAATCCTATAGCAGGTTTCCAAGGAAGGCAATGGCTTCTCCCTAAGAGCAGCTGGTGGGTTTGAAACACCTTCCAGATAGTCCAATTACCTGGCAATGCCACCTGGGCATATTTTCTCACTCACAATGAACTTATATAGGGTTTCTGAGGCTGTAAATCTTTAAGATGGTTTCACTTTCTCCTGGGGAACAACTGGTGGATTTGATCTAGTGCACCTGCAGTTAGCAGCCCACTGCTTCGGCTACATTACAGCCTAGGCTCTTTATATCCCATATAATGGAATATTTTTCAGCCATACAAAGGAATGAATGTCTGACCCATGCTGATCCATGACAATCTGATCTGTGAACATGGATGAACCTTGAACCACAATGAATGAAATAAGACAGACACAAACGGCCACATGTTGTCCGATCCCACTTCTATGAAGTGTTCACCTGGGGTTGGGAAGTGGGAGTGGACATGCCTGAAAATCCCAATTGGATTTGGAATTTTTTGTGTGTGGTGAACCAAATATTCTAGAATAGGATGGTTGCACATTTTCATGAATTTACTTCTTAAAAACCACTGGCCTTACACTTCCAATGAGTAAATTGGATCCTATGTAAATTATTCCTCAAACAGTGTAAAATAGGTGTGTGTGTGTGTGTGTGTGTGTGTGTTAAATTCAAACCAAACCAAATGTACTGCCATGTACTGTATCATAGTGACCATATGGGACAGAGTACAACTGCTCTCTAGTTTCTCCAATGCTGTCCTCCTTTATGGAAGCAGATATCCTCATCGTTAAGGAGGAAAAAGGCCTCACTGCTATCGAGTTGATTGCAACTAACAGTGACCCTATAGACAGGGCAAAACTCCCTTTGGACTTCTGAGACTAAACTTTTATGGGAGGAGAAACCCTATCCTCCTCCTGGGGAAAGGCTGGTGGTTTTAAACTTCTGAACCTGTGATTATCTGACCAAGGCATAATCCACTCCACCAGCCGGGCTTCTTTTTATGTGGGTCAAACCAAAAGCCAAACTCACATCATCTAGAAGATTCTGACTTATAGAACAGAGTAGAACTTCCTCTGTTGGTTTTCAAGACTAAGTCTTTACTGAAGTAGAAACCATCATCTTTCTTCTGATTTTGGGGGGTTAGGTTTCTTAAAAAATAGGGCTCTACCTGAAACACAGGGACTCCAGGATAGATAAATCCCTCAGGGCCAACAATGCAAATAGAGATACCAGGAGGATTAGGGGAAGGTGGGAGGAGAAAATGTGGTATCAACCACAAGGATCAACATATAACCCCCTCCCAGGGGGACGATCAACAGAAAAGTGGATGAAGGGTGACAGAGGACGATGTAAGGTATGAAAATAAAAATCTACAACTTATCAAGGGTTCATGAGGGACGGAGGGGGAAATGAACTGATATCAAGGGCTCAAGTAGAAAAAAAATGCTTTGAAAATGATGATGGCAACATATGTACAAGTGTGCTTGACACAATGGATGAATGTATGGATTATGATAAGAGATGTAAGAGTCCCCAATAAAAGTATTTAATAAAAAATTAGGTCTCTAGGATGTACCCACTGTGTTCCTCTCTCCTGAATTCTACCTTTACAGAGATATTGAGGAGATGCCTCTGCCCTTCTCCTTAACTACTTCTTTACTTATGCCTCTTTGAGGAGTGACATTTAATTAGCAACACTGGGGAGAAGTTCATTCTTTCCCACAACAGCCTGCATTCTTGAGGACTTTTTCTCTGGGCTAGCCCCTTCCACAAAGTATACGTTGTTTATGTTCGTACTCGGTACTCGGGCATCCTCCACGTGGTGAACTATCTATTATCATGGTCAGGTCCTCTGGCAGTTGCAGTGCCTGTGACCAGGCGGACAAATGACATTAACCAGACTACAGAAAGCAGGGTCAAGGCCAGAATCTTGTACCTGTAGAACCAGGTTATTCAATTCGTAGCCAATGTATCACTTACTCCGCAGCAGAATTTAGCAACTTTCAGTCTCTCCTCTCCGCTGAACACACAAAAGGGATGGTGTCCACATGCATCAAACAACTGCAAAGGAATCAGCGACACTAGTTGTACCTCCACAAGGTTGTTTCCCTTAAATACATATATATACATAAAAAATTCCTTGCTATCAGAGAGCATTGTAGTTAACTATAGAAGATTAAGGTATTAGGTTAAAATTTAATAGCTCATCATTTGATCTCCCTCTGGACAATTTAAAATAGTTTCTGTTTTTAATATTTTTTTAGATTCTTTTCTATTGAAGTTTTTCTATGTTTGGTCTAGTTGGACTGATAGTTCATTTTCTTGTTTGCTTACTGTTGTATGATTTTTCTGTATTTGAAACCCAGGGTAGGTAGATCTTGGGAGAAGGGGGGAGCTAACAACAAAGGAATATGAGAAGAAAATGCTCTGAAATTGATTGTGGTGATGGTTGCACAACTCTTCTGAACATAATTGAACGATACCTTGTATGATATGTGAAGTATATGCCAAAAATGAAAAACTATTAAAAACCAAAAAAGTGCCTTTTAAGCACTTAGAATGTGTTAAACACTGTTGTAAGCACCTGGCACGCATTGACTCACTTAATACTGATGACAACTCTTTTGGATACTGTCAGCCCCTTCACTTTACAAACAAGAAAACTGAAGCCTAGAGAGAGAACTGACATGCCTAAGGTTATTTTGGTTACAAAATGGTAGAGTCAGAATCCCAACCCAGGGCACCAAGTCCCTTGTGCATACTCTTAACCACTCGGCCCCATTGTCCCACTCCTTTCCCTCCTAGTAATTGAGCCAAAAGTGAGTGTGCTTTCCATTTCTCCACTATTCTGAGTGTGAAGACATTCTGTCTTCTCAGTGTCTTCTCATAAGACTTTCAGGATCGAGCAATTCCTGGCCAAGAAACCAAATCAGCTGGGGCCCATTCCCCCAAGGGATGGGAGTGAAAACTGGTAATCAGATCAGATACAACTCCAGGAGCAGACATTGGAGATGAACCAAGCTGGGTCTGTACGGAGGCTCTCAAGTGTTGACCTAGGCTTACTAGCGGTCTGTCCTGCTGACTTCTCCACCATCTGATCAGTTCATCTAGTATTGGCAAATATCTGGTTTCTTCCTAGGCGTTTATGTTTTTGCTTCGAGAGGTTAACAATAAATAATGTAATGTCATTGGTTTGAAAAAAAAAAGAGGGGCGAGGGTGCAATTATTTGGGGTCCCTGAGTGGTGTAAAAGGTTTGCACTTGCCACTAAATTAAATGCTTGACACTTTCAGCCTCCACCAGGCCTGATGATCTACTTAAGGTTACAGCGGATCAACTAATCTGATGAAACAAAAACACGCATAGATTGAGTGGAAAATAATTGGCTATGTGAACTCTGAAACACATAGAGTCACCATAAGTCAGTGTTGACTTGAAGGTAACTGGTTTTAACATTGACAAAGATACCCACAAACATCTACCCTCTAATTCAAAGAATGGCTGGCAATGTCACCTTTTGTCAAGTTCATTTCCATTTCACTCACCCTTCATGGCTCACACACATTTTATTTCCTCTACTGGAACACTTCCCTGGCTCTCACATCACTTATTCCTACACTCTTTCCTTCAGAAATATCATAAGTGATTTCTGTACCTAATTATTTTCTGTCTCCTTATCTAGAACACAAAATCAATTAGGACACAACTTCCCGCTTGCATGCGCAACCACAGTATGAACAGTACTTGATATGTAGGAATTGCTTCACAAATGTTTGTTGGATAGATAAATGAATACCTAATCTCGTGTTTTACAGCGTAGACAGACAGAAAGATCTTGTTGCTGCCTGAGTTGAATAAGTACATCTGGCGTAATGCCTATTACATTGACAGTGAATATGAAATCTTTGTGGAATTAGTTGAATGGGAGATGAAACATGCTATCCATAAGCAATGGATATCTCACCATAGGTCGGAGAGGTAATGAAAACCTTTGTTTGACTACACAGGCCTTATACCACGAAGACATTGCTGGTGAGTCCAAGCTCCGTGAGAGAAATTATCCAGGAAAATTCATACTAGTTACACTTTGAACAGTACCTTGAAGAGTTTAAAATCGTTCATTGGGGAGCTCTTAGGGGTCATGGTCATATGATATAAACTTATCTGCTGAGGGAACCCAGGAAGGCCCACATCCTGTTCAATGTCACTGTCTTAATTCCCATAAAACTCCAACCCGAACTCACTGCTGCACAGTCAATTCCAACTCCTAGTAGTTCTACCAGACAGAATAGAATTGTTCCCCAAAGTTTCTCAGATTGCCAATCTTCATGGGAATAGATAGCCTCATCTTTCACCTGAGGAGTATCTGCTGGGTTTGAACCACCAACCTTGCAGATAGCAGCCCAATATTGAGCCCACAGGGCCACTGGGGCTCTTTTTGACATACTAGAGAAAGAAAAGTCAATTTTCCTTTAAAAATGCATTGGATTCAAAAGCAATTAAAAATAAGGATATTTACCATGTTACAAAACTTGAGATTTAAAAACTTGTTAATTTCATCATCCAGAATACCCTATGTCCGATATTCTAGAAACATATTCATCTTACCTGCTTAGGAATACAGGGGATTCATGAGCTCGTGTAGTCACTGGTAGTGTAGGAAAAGAAAGAGATGCTCTCCTCTTTCATTGAAGACAAATCACTTGTTCTGATCATTCCCATTTCTGAGGAACGTTTAGTGTCTAGTAGTTTAAGATTGTCTTCTCCCAATTTGAAGACTGCTCTTAATTCTTTGTAAAACTGCACTGATGTTAGCCTCCTCACTAGGGTCCATTAGTTAGTTTTTAGCTTTTGCTCTTATTGCTTTTGTATTTCTAGTTCTGTCTTAATGATTTAGGATAATATTAATTTTGTTTTATGTTAGTATTAGAAAAAGTATTGCCTTCACTTGTATTACTGCTAAATATTACCATAATAGTCTTGCTATGGGACAACTGGCCCATGCTCATCAGTCTAATTATTATCTTTTTAAAGTATGTAATTCAATAGTTCTATCACTCAATCATATCATGGAGAATTTTACAATCACCCCCACGTCAAATTTAGGGAATTCCCGATGGTCAAATCACCTTTAAAGTGATTCATGCAATCACAATCCATTCTAGTGCTCCCTCCCCACTCCTGCCTTCATTAGTTACTCCTGAAATCCCCTTTTCCTCCCTGTCTCCCCCCAACACACATCACCCCTGTATTCCCTATATCCCTTGTATCCGTTATTATCATTATGCATTCATTGTCCTGTGCTTCACAGGTGGAGGACCAAACAGAAATCAATGGAAAACAAAATCATGCTAAGATGGTAATGGTAAAAATATAAAAGTATAAAGATAAAAATGCAAACAACGCATGAGGAGGAAAAGACCCCCATCAACATTCAAAAAGTCAGGGAAAAAAGTTCTGTCATGGAACCAGTAAGAGATAACTTGTATCCAGAACAAATTCGGGTCTTGTCTATAGGGTGGTCAACTGGCCAAGTATCAAGGTCAAGCCATCATAATCCAGATTACAATAGTCTCTGCCTGATAGTAAAGCTGATCGCGTCTCTTGCCTGTGGAGAGAGCAGATCTGCCAGTGGCTCAGTCTGACTAGATACTCTGCAGATGGGTTTTGGGCTGTCACCGTCCCCCACAGCCCTCCACAAATAGGGGGTTCATCATTTTTGCTCTGATGCTTTTCTCCTCACCTTATTCTAATTTTGTAATTGTCATCTTTGGATCACACAAGCTGGTGTGCTTTTTCTGTGTAGACTTAATTGACTCCTTGCTTAGATGGCTGCTTGTTTGAATACAACCCTGTAAAACCCCAAACAGTATTCTGATTGATAGCCGGGCACCATCTGCTTTCTTCACCATGTTTTGCTGTAGCACCCTTATCTTCAGTCATCATTTCATGAAGGTGAGTATGTAGCAGGACCATGATGTAAGAACTATTTGTTCTTAATTTGGAGCTAGGATTGAGTGCAGAGCCCAAATCCCATTCCTGGATCTATACCTTTTTTTCAAATTTGCTGTAATTTGTGAGCCAATACATATGTCATATTGTTCCATAATTCAATCATGGCAACCTAATATTGGAATTCTTCCATAATCATACATATTTTCAAAACATACTTTTCCTTCCTTGACTTCTTGTCATCATCTCCCTCTTATCTCCTACATCCCTCTATATCCCCATTCCCCAAACCCCTGTTAGAGTTTCTTTCCCTGGAGACGCAACATCCCTGGGTTTCATTTGCTGAACAATGAATTAACAAATAACAGTTTCAAGAGGGTGAACCCCAATGATGACGCACCTGTGATATACAAGCTAACATAAATGAGCATAAATACAATGTAGGAGAATGGCTGTTGAAGGGTAGTATGTCTCTTAATATACCATTCAGGGCGTTGATGTACCAAGACCTCATTAGTTTTCCAATCAACAGTACACCACACTTTGTATGGCTGTCTTCTTTTACCTCAGACACCTTGTGTTTTCCGGCTGAAGGCTTCAGGTTATAAGTGTGTCTGGGGTAGATTCAAGTGTACCTAGTGGAGTTCCCAGTTGGGGTCTCACCTATGCAACCTCTGGAGCATGACATGCCCCCTGAAGATCCAGAACTCAGTATTCCAGTGTTCTGCGGCATCTGCCTTGGGGTCCAGGGATGCCCCAAATGGCCAAGGACAATTCTGTGTTCACCCTCCATGCCACTAAAACCCTCCCTACCTAGTGATGCCAAGGACATCGTCAGTCTCTCCTTCCCCCCTCCCCCCCACCACCTGCGCCTCAGCCTCCCTCCAATAGACATGTACCTTTCTTCACCCTGACTTGACCGTTCCTTCTCCCTTCTCCTGCATTGCCCCACCCATCAGTAGGGCTCATCCCTCTGACAGGGTTGCCTCCCTCTCTGGGGGACTTCACCCCAGATCCACATGGCTACCCACTCACCAGACACACACCTATTCCTCCCCCAACCATTTGATCCCAGATGTGGTGAGGTGCCCTCCAGCCAAGTGACCTACACTATACTTACCTAGAGCAGACGATGTGTGGTTCATTGTCACTGGTCCAGCTCTCTACAGGCTGTCTGGTCCTCATCCAGAAGACTGGATGCCCTGCAAGCTTCAGTCTGTACCCCTTCTGCTTCTTGTTCCTTCTGCACTGGACTCATATAGTATTTGTCCTTTTGTGATTGACAAACTTCACTCAGCATAATGTCTTCCAGATCCCTCCACAGCTGGAGGTGTTTCATGGTTTCATACCTGTTTTTCTATGGGTGAGTAGTATTCCATTGTGTGTATGTACCAGAGTGGTTTTTATTCATTCTTCTGTTGATGTGAATTTAGGCTGTTTCCAGCTTCTTGCTATTGTGAACTGTACTGCAATGAGCATGAGGGAGCAAAAATTTGTTCATGCTCTATTTCTTATTTCTTTTGGTTATGTGTCCAGTCGTAGCATTGCTGGATCATATGGTAGTTCAATTGCCATCTGTCTTAGTTATTGCTATATCACCTTCCATGGTGGCAGTATGTAAGTACAAGTCCATGAGCAGTGAATAAGAGTTCCTATCTCACCACACCCTTCTCCAACATTTGCTGTTCTCCGTTTTGTTTTGTTTTTAAAAAGAGGGCTACAGTAATAGGAATTAAGTGGTATCTCGTGGTGGTTTTGACTTGCATTTCCCGGATGACTAATAACTGGGAGCTTTTCCTCATGTATTTCTTAGCCATTCCAGTGTCATCCTCTGTGGATCATCTATTGCCCACTTTCACAGAGGGCTGTGAGCTTGTAAAGTTCTGTGGCTATTAATAATTAGTGCTTTGTCTGCTATGTTGTTACTAAATATCTTTTCTCAGTCTGAGAGCTCTCATTTTAATCTTTTAATAAAGTCAATGTACACAAGTGCTTTTCTTTTGAATAGGCCCCATTCATCTACTTTATCTTCCACGGAGTATGTTTCCTTGGTTAATTCTGCTGGCCCATGTATTCCCTGCTAATTATCATCATTTAAGAACAAAACTCAAGGATGGAAATTTTCTTCCATTCTTTCAGCTTGAGAACAGATGAGTGTTTCCTCCCTTTTGGTTTTCTAAATCCAGTCAAGTCTTTGCACATTTCTTCATAATATATAACTTGTCTTCACAAGCTGTACTTTGGAGTCTTCTGTGCAGCTCTTTTGCTTCATTTTTTTCTTTGTTGACTTTATGTGAGGACAAATTTCATTGTGTGCATTCCAAAGGATTCTCTGAGTTAATAAAAATGAGTGATGCAGGAAGCATTACAAGAAGGAATATACACTGTGATGCTCACCATCCTGACACAATCACTGAAGACAAAATGGGCACATAAGAAAATGTAGTGAAGAAAGCTAATGGTGCCCGGCTATCAAAACATATAGCATCTGGGATCTTAAAGGCCTCAAGAAAAACAAGTGGCCATCTGGCTGAGAAGCAACAAAGCCCACATGGTACAAGCACACCAGCCTGTGTGATCATGAGGTGTCGATGAGATCAGGTATCAGGCATCTAAGACCCAGAACAAAATCATACCTAATGTGAATGTGGGGGGGCATGGAATGGAGACACAAAGCTCATCTGTAGACAATTGGACATCCCCTCACAGAAAGGTCTCAAGGAAGAGATGCGCCTATCAGGGTGCAGTATAGAACTGATGAAACACACAACATTCCTCTAGTTCTTTGGTGTTTCCTTCCTCCCATGATCATAACCTCAATTCTACCTTACAAATTGTATTAGACCAGAACATGCACACTGCTACAGATAATAGCCCACAGCACAGGGAATCATGGAAAGATAAACCCTTCAGGGCCAACAATGAGAATAGATACCAGGAGGATAAGGGGAAGGTGCAGGGAGAAAGGAGGAATTGATCGCAAGGATTGACATATAACGTCCTCCTAAGGGGTCAAACAACAGAAAAGTAGGTGAAGGGTGACAGAGGATGATGTAAGATATAAAAATAATAATCTATAACTTATCAAGCGTTCATGAAGAAGGATGGGTGGGGGAGAGAATGAGGAGCTGATCTCAAGGGCTAAAGGAGAAAGAAAATGCTTTCAAAATGATGATGGCAGCACATATAGAAATGGGTTTGACACAATGGATGAATGTATGGATTGTGAAAAGAGATGTAAAATCCCCCAATAAAAGTATTTAATAACAAGGAAAGTATCCTTAAAAAAAGAAGAAATATACAGAGTCAATGTACCAAACATAGTTAGTTGATGTTCAACCATTTCAGCAAGTAGCATATGATCTAGAACCAATGATAATGAAGGGAAGAAGTCCAAGCTGTACTCAAAGCATTGGTGGAAAGCAAAGCTCTTAGAACTGGTGAACTGCTAGTTAAGATGCTTCAACAAACACATGCAACTCTGAAAGCACTCAGTTGTCAAATACCCTGGAATAAAGCTTACTAAAAGAGAATTATATTTGTATCCATTCCAAGGAAGCGTTCAAACAGAATTTGGACAGTAATGGAAAATTTTCCCTGAATATGATTCAAAGATGGTTGCAGCCATGTCTTGACAAGGAACTATCAGACGTTCAAGCCAAATTCGGAAAAAAGCAATGAATGTGGATTATCATTGCTGATGTCCAGTGACATCCGTGTTTTATCAACTATGCAAAGGCACTCTTCTGTGTGGATCACAAGAGATTATGGATAGCACTGCAAAGAATAGGAGTTACAGAACATTTCATTCTGCTCATGTGGAACCTCTACATGCATCAAATAATCTGAGAACAGGACTACTTGAAGGAGATCATTGCTTCAGAACTGGAGAAAGACTCACTAAAAAACTGTGATGATATCATTAGGTGTCGTTCACTTGGTTCCCACTCACAGGGGACGCAAAATACAACAGAACAATATGCAGATGGACATAGTTTTGCTTGTTGAAAATGAAGCATCAAAAGAAGATGGCAAGAATACACGGAGTCACTGTACCAAACCAACTAGTCAACATTCAACCATTTCAAGAGATGGCATATAAGCAATAACCAACGGTCCTGAAGGACGAAGTCCAAGCAGCACTGGCATTGTTGTTAATAGTCATTGGGTCATCTCCTGATGGCAACCTTATGTATGTATAATAGAATGGAAGGTTGTCTGGGCCTACACCATCTGTAGAATCCATTGTTCAGACTATTGTGTCCGTCCACCTAATTGATGGTTTTCTTCAGTTAAAAGCAATTAAAAGTGCTGTCGTCGCTGAGTCCTTTAGTAGTCATCAGCTTTTCCTGATGACATGTCCAAAACAAACAAGCACAACTCTCACCATAGTGGCATTTCTTCTAAGACTCATTTGTTCTTATCTTTGTATTCCAAGGTGTATATATGCCTTTTTCTTCCCCAATAAGTACCACAGTTGTCGTTGCTGTTGTGAGGTGCTAGCAGCTTAGTTCCATCCATTTGAGCCCATTGTTACAGACTCTCTGTCACTTCATCTAGTTGAGAATCTTTTTGTTTTTAGTTTGTCCTTTGGTCATTGGTTAATTTCAGTCAACCTAATGTTCTCGCAGTCTGCCCCTCCCATGAGGTGCTTTGTGATATCCTCATGGTTGTTTTCCCTGGGTGATAGTAAGTAGTCCGTGATGTGTATGCACCACGGTTTCTTTATTCATTCTTCTATTGATGGGGATTTAGGTTGTTTCCATCGTCTTGCTATTGTGAATAGTACAGCAACAAACATGGTACATACACATGATGTATCACTTACTAGTACTCGAGGGGGAAAAATGAAGAAACCACAAAGCATGCCATGGCATGGATAGATCTGAACAGCATTATGTTGATTGAACTTAAGCAAATACCAAATATTATATGACAACCCTGATATAAAGGGAAAAACAACATAAAGACTTTGGAGATTGCCAAGGGGGATGGGATAGGGCAAGGCAGGGAAGATAGAGCAATGAGGCAGCACAGATGTCAGCAAACTGCGACTCTTGTGCTATATGGGCCCTTACAGTATGTACCTATGGCTCTGAATTATTATTTTTTTAGTTTAAAGGATATTATTCACATAGCGATGATTTCATGTATTTGTACAAATATATGCATGGCTCTTGAATACTTTTTAAATTTTATTTTATGTATGTATTTATTTATTTAGAATATTTTTTTAATTGCTGTGAGGGACAGGATTACTTTTTCCAACTCAAAAGTTTGCCGACCCCATACCACTGGACTCTTGGCAGGTGTTGACTTTGATGAAATGGCAGATAGTCATCTACTAGAAGGAGAAGAGAAACCAAAGAGGAGGTGAAGGGCAAACTATTGGGGGGTTGATCAGTAGCTTAAACTGTTAAATACAAAATTGATTATCTGAAATGTAAATGCCACTGCTTACCTAACAGATTATTGGAGAGATGACTATGGGAGATCAAAATGATAAACCTGTATGGAACGGTTAAAACCTTCTGAGTTGATTACCCCCTCTGACACACGTTGGGCCTGATCTGATCAGGTTTTCAACAGTTTCTGTGGACTTTTGTTTCATATTGGGGTTTATTTCTGATGTATTTGTGTCAGTGTGGGTAGCCCAATTGTATGTTTTTTTGTTATATATTCCTTCTGTTTTTGGTATATGAAACACAAGATTGATGAACCTATAGAGACAAGTAGAATCAGGATTCCTGGGGGCTACAGAGATGGTGATAAAGGGGAGCTGATATAAAGGAGTTCAAAAAGAAAGAACATGTTTGGAAATTGATTACAGTAGCAATTGTACAATACCGCTTGATGTGATTCGAACTATGGAATGATATGATATCTGTATTAGCTCCCAATAAAATGCTTTTGGAAAAAAAAAAGATGACAACAACAACAACAACAACGAAAGTGCTGTCTGGTGCAGCACCATCCTGCCAATTCTAGCTCCGTGTCAGCCCTTAATATCACATGGAACTTTAATGTCCTGATTCCTTTTTTTTTAATTCAGTAGTAGAACAAAGCTAATCATCTTTTTCAATTGACATTACTCTTTCAACACTATTATAATTTTGAAGGCTCCTTTTTAATTTTATTTTTACCTTCATTTTTTCCCTTTTGTTCCTAATCTCCACTCCCGTTTGCTCATGTTCATGGAAAAATTCGATTAACTTTTAGTTACATATTTCCATGAACTTTTGAAGCCCTTTCATACAGATGCATCCTTATAATACACATAACAGGACATTAAATTATAGATCTCATTTTGCTTAGTTTTTTTTCCTCCACTCAATGCTAAGTTTCAAAATTTATATATCTTGCCATAATTTCTGGAAAAATTTCAAGAAACTCTTTTGATGCTCCTCATACATACCTGATTCATTGCTTATAATTTTTGCTCACTATTTCGAGCATGAAGCCACTTCTACACTGTACTCATTCCTCTAGTGATGGACACCTCATTCCAACGTCCTCTTACCATTCAGAAATATGTAATTAATAATGTGATAGTGAGGTTTTCGGTCAATTTGGCCTAGTAAACCCCACACCATGATGTAACCTAACATAATATCAGCTAATGGCTATGCCAAGGCATTTGCCTAGTGTGGATCACAACAAACTATGAACAACCTTGAGAAGAATCAGAATTCCAGAATACTTTATTGTGCTGATGTGGAACTTGCACAAGGATCAAGAGGCAATGGTGAAAACATACCAATACAGCATGGTTTAAAACCAGGAAAGGTGTGTATCAGGGTTGTATCCTATCAACATGCTTATTTAATCTCTATGCCAAGAAAATTATCAAAAAAATAGGCTTATATGAAGAATGCAACATCATGATTAGAGGAAGGCTTACTAACAACCTGTGATATGCATATAACACAGCCTTGCTTGCCGAAAGCCAGGAGGACTTGAATCACTTGCTGATGAAGATCAAAGATTGCTGCCTTAAGTATGGATTATGACTCAATGTTAAAAAGACCAAAATTCCCACAAGTAGACCAATGGGTCACAGCATGATAAATGGAGAAAAGGCTGCAGCTGCCAAGGATTTGCCTTGCTTGGGTCCACAATCAATGCTCATGGAAGCAGCAGTCAAGAGATCAAAAGACACACTGCATTAGGTAAATCTGCTGCACGAGACTGCTTTAGAGTATTGAAAAGCAAAGATGTTACTTTAAGAATTAAGGCGCACCTGACTCAAGCCATGTATTTTCGATTGTTTCATATGCATGTGAAAGTTGGACATTGAGTAAAGCAGTTTGAAGGAAAACCACATTTGGTAGAGTGGTGGGGCAGCGAAGGAGAGGAAGGCCTGCAAGGAGACGGATTGACACCAGGGTTTCAACAATGTGATTAAGCGTAGGAATGATTTTTTAGGATGGTACAAGATCAAGCAGGGTTTTTTTCTGTTGTGCATAAGGTCACTATGGGCCAGAACCCACTGGATGCCATCTAACAATGACAACATGATGGGATCTGCCGGGAGCAGGCAAACAGCTGTGGGAGAATTACTCAGCTCACAGCCCTATTGAAGTTTCCTTAGAAGTGTGGACTAGTTCCCACATAAAACGATACTGTAGAGAGCTTGTTTGCTCCTTGTTGATCTGGATCCTGCATCTGGTGCATCACACTGCCTGCCACTCCTGGGCCTCAGAGCCTGTCAGCTGACTCAGGATTCGTCTGCCTCTGAATCCACCAGCTGGGCTCTTCCTGCTTCGTCTTCTTGCTTCTGGGTGTGTCTTCCTCTTCCTGATTCACCAGCTCCAGCAGCTACAAGAGTCAGGAAAATATTCCAGATTAACCTTTGACCCACAGTCACGAGTCAACTGCACTTACATGTGTTTCTACAACTGAAGTGGACTTTCCAGAGTGGCTTCAATTCTGGGTTAGAAGGGTATCTAAGGACCACATTTCCAGTTACTCCATACTCTTGCCAATATTTGCCATTGTCAGTCTCTTTGAAGGCCAAAATAATAGAAAGTCAATATTGTGAGTTGAGACATCTCAAAGGCCCAGCATTATTTAAAGTACTTCATCATATCAACAATGAGACAAACTAGACATTTTTATACATTTTAGAAGCACAGCAGATTGTAGCCAAAGGAAAAGTCTTAAATCAGGCAAAGGTTGTAAATATGTGTACACTCTTGGATAAGATGGAGTTGTAAATTAATGTTGTCATTAATAAATCAACAAAAGGAAGTTTCATTGATTCCACTGCAAGGTAAGACAGGGCAGTTTGGAAACAGCTACAATATATTAATAAAAATGACCAAAAACAAATGCATATTAGAAATGCCATGTAGAATATGCATTTTAATATCTTTGAAAGCAAAAAACCAGGTTCGTGAGAGGAAATGCTGAAACCCAAATGAATGCTGAGCATGATATTGGGACAAGAGGAAAGTCAAAGGAAATAGAGGAAAGAACCAGGGGGTAAAGAGCATTTATAGAGGTCTAAATACAGGCTTGTACATATGCAAATATATTTATTTTTGAGGATGAGGAAAGAAATCTATGTACATATAATTATAGGTTTAGTACTAAGGTAGCAGATGGACATTGGGCTTCCACTCAAGTACTCCCTCAATGCAATAATACTTTGTTCAATTAAACTGGCCTTTCATGATGCTCACCTTCCCGGTACAATCACTGAACACAAAGCGGGTGCATAAGCAACTGTGGTGAAGAAAGCTAATGGAGCCTAGATATCAAAAGATATAGCATCTGGGGTCTTAAAGGCTTAAGGGTAAACAAGTGGCCATCTAGCACAGAAGTATCAAAGGGCACTTAGAAGAAGCACACCAGCCTGTGTGATCATGAGGTGTCGAGGGGATCAGGTATCAAGCATCAAGGAACAAAAATCACATCATTGTGAACGAGGGGGAGTGCAGAGTGGGGACCCAAAGGCCATTTGTGTGCAAATGGACATCCCATTACAGAAGGGTCTTGGGGAGGAGACAAACAGGTCAGGGGGCAGTGTAGCAACAATGAAACATACAACTTTCCTCAAGTTCTTAAATGATTCCTCCCCCCAGCTATCATGATCCCAATTCTACCTTACAAATCCAGCTGGACAGGAGGATGTACATTGGTACAGATAGGAACTGGAAACACAGGGAATCCAGAACAGATGAACCCTTCAGGTCCAGTGGTGAGAGGGGTGATACCGGGAAGGTGGAGGGAAGGTGGGGTAGAAAGGGGGAACTGCTTACAAGGTTCTGCATATAACCTCCTCTCTTGAGGTCGGTCAACAGAAAAGTGGGTGAAGAAGGGAGACGTTCGACAGTGTAAGATATGACAAAATAATAATGACTTGGAAATTATCAAGGGTTCATGAGGGAGAGGGGAAAGGGGAGGGAGGGGGGAATTGAGGAGCTGATGCCAGGTGCTCAAGCAGAAAGCAGATATTTTGAGAATGATGATGGCAACAAATGTGCAAAGGTGCTTGACACAATGGATGTATGTATGGATTGTGATAAGCATTGTACGAGCCCCCAATAAAATGATTTTTTTAAAAAGCAAAACCTGGTTCGATCCACTTCAACAGGGTAATTTTTCTATAGAATTCAAGAGAGTAAATATATAACTCATGTCAGAACTGAAAAGTTCAAACTTGACATCTGACATCAATTGCTAAACAGTGTATAAATACAAGTCTGCTATTAGCTGCAGCAATCCACAAATGTCTAAAAGTTTGACAATCCTATTTCTTTGTGAAAGAATTTAAGATAGGCTTGAAGGTAAACAAGAGGCCATCTAGCTCAGAAGCAACAAAGCCCACATGGAAGAAGCACACCAGCCTGTGTGCTCATGAGTTGTCAAAGGGGTCAGGCATCAGGCATCAAAGAACCTAAAAACAGATCATTGTGAATGAGGGGGAGTGCGGAGTAGGGACCCAAAGCCCATCTGTAGGCAACTGGAGATCTCCTTATGGAAAGGTCGTGGGAAGGAGACAAGCCAGTCAGGGTGCAGTGTAGCAATGATGAAACATACAACTTTCCTCTAGTTCCTAAATGCTTCCT
>NW_022103946.1:622660-704224 GCF_000313985.2 Echinops telfairi
CACCAACTATCATAATCACAATTCTACCTTACAAATCTGGCTAGACCAGAGGAGGTACAGTGGTACATATAGGAACCAAAAACACAGGGAATCCAGGGCAGATGATTCCCTTCAGGACTAGTGGTGACAGTGGTGATACCGGGAGGGTGGTGGGAGGGTGGGGTACAAAGGGGAACTGATTACAAGGATCTACATATAACCTCCTTTCTGGGGGATGGACAACAGAAAAGTGGGTGAAGGGAGATGTAGGACAGTGTAAGATATGACAAAATAATAATTTATAAATTATCAAGGGTTCATGAGGGATGGGGGAGCGGGGAGGGAGCGAGAAAATGAGGAACTGATGTCAGGGGCTTACGTGGAGAGCAAATGTTTTGAGAATGATGAGGGTAATGAGTGTACAAATGTGCTTCATACAATTGATGTATGTCTGCATTGTGATAAGAGTTTTATGTGTCCCCAATAAAATGATTTTTTAAATAAATAAATAAAAAGAAAGAATTTAAGATAAAGTCCTTCAATAACCTTCAGAAAGAATTAGGAGCAATTCACAAGGAAGGGATGACTTAACCACAGTGAAATATAGCACCGATGAAACACACAATATTCCTCTGATTCCTTGAGGCTTCCTAACCTCCCACTATCATGACCTCAGTCCTGCCTTTCACTGAGGGCTAGGCAGGAGCATGTGCACTGGTACAGATAAGAGCTCACAACACAGGGAATCTAGGTCAGGTAAACTGCTCGGGAAAAGAAATGGGAGTAGCAATACCAGGAGGGTAGAGGGAAAGTGGGGAGGGGAGGAGGGAAGAAATTGCAGGTGGAGGGAGACAGCAGTCAGTGTAAGATATGAAATTAATAATGATTTATAATTTACCAAGGAGTCAAGAGGGTGTGGGGGTGGGAAGGTAAAAAGAGTAGCTGATACCAAGGGCTCAAATAGAATGTAAATGTTTAGAAAAGAATGGTGACAACATATGTAGAATTATGCTTGATCCAATTGACGTATGGATTGCTGTAAGAGACCCCAATACAATGATCTTTAAAAAAAAAAGAATTATAAGCATTGACTGGAGAGAGGAAGAGAATCTTGCTACTTATGAACAGAAAAAAAATATTATCAATATTCTTTTCACCTTATAAAAGGAACAGACTTGTGGTGTTTAAAGAAAAAGCATTGGTCATTAACTATAACACAACTTATGCCTTGCATATCTGTACAATAGTATGCCAGGAAATCTGGGATCAATGGTATGGATTGCATTGTGTGTTGAATTCTTGGTCCTTGGGCCTATGGAGGTGATCCTGCTTGGAAACAAGTCTCTCCTTTTGTTATACTAATGAATCCATACCAGAGTAGAGTGTATCCTAAACCTTATTGCTTCTGATTTATAAAAAGAGTAGAATAGATGGGACACATACACACAGGGCAGGCAAATGCCAGGGAAGGATTTCCTATAAGCCGAGGAGCCAAGCAAAGCCTGGGGCTACCAATAAGAAAGGAATCAACTGTCATTGCTGAAACCTTGATTTGGACTTTAGCTTCGAGAAGTATGAGAAAATGACTTTGCATTCTTTAAAGCCACACATCCATGGTATTCTTGTTATGGCAGCACTGGGAAACTGAGGCAGTCAAGAAGACATCTTCCATTTGAAATCCATTTCCTTTATTAACTCTTCTTTTACAATCTCTGTTGGCTTTATTATTTAGGATTTTCTTGTTTGTTTGGTGCATTTTGCCTTTCCCTGTCTGCTTACTTCTGTTTTCCTTATGCCATCGCTACCACCAAGTTGGACATCTAGAACATACCATTCCATTCTTTCCCTGTGTCCACATAATCATCTACAAACGTGTGTTTAGGGACAGAGGATAGAATTAGCACCATAGTATAACATTTTATCACATACACCTTGCTCAAAAATACAGTCAGGGAAACGCTCCAGTCCACCCAATGCAGCGCCAATCTATTCTGTTCTTAATGTTTGCATAATAGTCTACGGCAGTGGTTCTCAACCTTCCTAATGCCATGACCCTTTAATACAGCTCCTCATGTTGTGGTGACCCCCCAACCATAAAATTATTTTCGTTGATGCCTCATAACTGTGATTGTGCTACTGTTATGAATCGGGCAACCCCTGTGAAAGGATCCTTCAACCCCCAAAGGGGTCGCGACCCACAGGTTGAAAACCGCTGCCCTAAGGTATGGATGGCCCATAGTTTAAGCAATGTCTTATTGTTGGGGATTTTTCTTTGTTTCCGCAACACACATATTCACACATTCTTATGAACCAGAGGTATTGTCTGTGGGGTAGAAGCCCCAGGGGCAAAATGTAGGTTTTTGTTTCTTTTTTAAAAAATTTAAATATATCGAAATTTCCTTTCCTAGAACACTATTGTAATCACAATCGACTCGAAGGCCCACAAAATAGGTATTTCTGGTATTGTAAAAAATTTTGTCAATCTGATTGGCATACATTTATATGTCAGTGTTACTTTATTCATGTTTTTGTGACTAATACAGATTTTGCACATAATTTAATCCATTTTTGACAATTTGGGTGACTTCTTGTGTAAACTGCCTTTTCTTGTCCTTTGCCCAGTTTTCCTGCTAGTTTCTTCATTCCCCCTTAAAAGAATTATTTATATATTATAGGTGCAAATTTCAATTTGTGCATTCTATCTGGTAAGCTTTTTGGTTTTACAAGTCTATTATTTGTTTTTACTTTATATTTTCTACAACATTTAAAAAATCTATATACTCAAAAATGGCTTTCTTCCTTTTTTATACTCAAAACTCAAGCTCAATTGCCATCAGATCAATACCAACCCCCTGTGGGTTTCTGAGACACTGTTTTGGGGGAGTACAAAGCCATGCTGTTTGGGGGAGTACAAAGCCCAGTCTTTTCCTTGCGGAGCTTCTGAAGGGTTCAAACTGCCAACAATGGGCATCACAGCCCAACATGTCACAACCACACCATCAGGGATCCTCATTATCTTCTCACCAAACTCCAAAGCCACTGCCATCGAGTCAATTCAAACTCACCTTCTTTAAGATTTCGCTACAATGCTTCCCCCTCTCCCACCCCCCACCCCCTATCTCCACTGGGCTAACTCCATCATATCCCTGCTGGAATATCACCTTCTCTGACCAACCTACTTCCAGTAGCAACACTTGACCCCTGCATTGCCCACACCCTCCTTGTTTTGCTCCATTGCACTGATAATCTAGTGTACCCTGCACTTAGCAATTTTTTCCTTTGATTGACTCTCTACTCCTCCACCAGAAGTCCAGCTTCATGAGGAAAGAGCATGTTTTATGAATTTGGGTCATTGCTTGATCACTGTCACCTAGAACAAGATTTAGCTCATATCAGAAGATACACACACACACACACACACACACACACACACACACGGATGGATGTAATGGAAATTATTTTACAGTGTACTCTGGTACCTGATATGAGAAGCCCTTTCTAATGATTTTTTCAGCTAACATTTTGGGTTATTTTCTGGTTGTATGACTTCTGAGATACCTTAAATGCATTATTATTGTTTGTTCTTTGAGGCACATTTTCTTGGTTGCCTTATTCAAAATTTCACAATGCCCCCATGCCCTTTCTGTGGGTACAAATAGGTAGACCATTCCCTGATGAAGCATCTGGAGAAAGCCTCTGGGTTCTGAGAGTCGGCAGGGTCTCCCAGGCAGGAGGAATCAGGCCACTGTTCATCTCCTTTGGAGGTGTTGTGGACCTGGTAGATGAAGCATACTAGAGTGAGGGGGGCAAGTGATCTTTGCCTTATCCTGGGATTTTCTAGAGTGCTGTGGTACTCGTTTGCCCCCAGATCTCTTTGCAGGATGACCCCTATCCAAAATCTCATAGAGTTGTCTTTGAAATTTTTCAAAATTTTAGGGGAAGAAAACATTGGATTTGTTCTTTTTCTTTAATATCCCTTCAGTGAAATCACATGACTTCGTATGTCTCTTCTTTGTAACTCTCATCAAATGACTTGCTAGAATCATGCAAATAGGGCACATGAATCTGTAATGGAGTGGTCTGGATGGTGTTGCCTGCTTTGTGTTGTATGAATTAATATTCTCTATGTGATCTCTAGGGTCTCGTATTCATTTTGTTGGCTACGCAAAACTCACAGAGAGAACTCATGATTAAAAGGTTTATTCAGGATGTTAACAAGTTGCAATGGCAGTGAAAAATCTCAGGATTGGGTTATCAGGACGTGTTCAAAGATCTTTCAGGTTTGCTAATCAGTGCCCAAAGAGGCATACCACCCACTGTAATCCTCAACTTGACGGCATTCAGCTCAAGCTCCATGTGTCAGCAAACCTAGCACTCTGAATGAAGTGCCCAGCGGCACCCCACGCCAGTAAGCCTCAGCCCAAAGGCACTCAACTCCACTTCAGTGGGTCAGCAAGCCCAACTTCCCCTGTGAAGTGCCCAGAAGCACCACACTCTGCAAGCCAGAATCCTGCACAAAGCACTCAACTTTACTTGTTCCCTGGGTTGCGACGTCCATCACTCTGTTCCTTGTGCTGGCACCTGGTTCTGCTGCTCCTGTGGTTTTGTACCTGTCATTTTGGTCCAAATGGTTACCATGATGAGCACACCAAACTCACCAGCTCCCTTCAACTGTCAGCCCCACAGAAGGGCTTTTTCGGCTGGGCACGAACTCTCCTGCTTTGATGCATCCAGTGGCAAACTGCTTGCTCAAAATTTCAAACAGCTAAACAGACTTTTTCTCTGCAGGTCTTCCCTTCAAATATATAACTCTCATTCTCACGGTAGTTCTGGGTGGTGCCCAGGTTTCTTTCTGAGCCCCTTTACTGTTTCTTGGTTCAAACAAAAAGGCTTTCATTTTCAGGCAATTCTTAACTCCCCTTTTAGCATATCTAATCAATTATAGGCTGAAGGTGGACTTACAAGCTCTCATAATTGTAATCAATATCCCATAAAACAATATCAGGTAGGAGAAATTGAGTATCAATTGTAAAGTAAAATGAAGATATAACCTTTATTTATTAAAAAATAATAATAAATCATTTTATTGGGGGCTCTTACAAGTCTTATAACAACCCATGCATCCATTGTATCAAGCACATTTGTACATATGTTGCCATCATCGTGTCCAAAACATTTTCTTTCTAATTGAGCCCTTGGAATCAGCTCCTTTTTTCTCCCCTTCGTTCCCCACCCTTCCACCCTCGTGAACCCTTGATAATTTATAAATTATTTTTATTTTCATATTTTATACCATCTGCTGTCTCCCTTCACCCATGTTTTTGTTGTTTGTCCCGTGGCAGGAGGGTTGGGGTTTGCACATTGATCACTGTGATTGGTTCCCTCTTTCTCCTCCTTCCCCGCCTTCCCCCCACCCTCATGATATCGCTACTCTCATTATTGGTCCTGAAGGGTTTATCTGTCCTGGATTCTGTGTGTCTGAGCTCTTATATGTACCAGTGTACATGCTCTGTTCCAGCCAGATTTGTAATATAGAACTGGAATTATGATGGGGGTGGGGGGGCAAGCATTAACGAACTAGAGGAATGTTGTGTGTTCTGTCTGGATGGCTTGTCCCTTCCTTGTGACCCTTCTAAGAGAGGATGTCCAATTGTCTACAGATGGGCTCTGGGCTTCCACTCTGACCCCCCTAGTTCCAATTGAAATGGTTATTTGTTTTGGGTCTTCTGATGCCTGATACCTGATCCCGTTGACACCTTGTGATCACACAAGTTGGTGTGCTTCTTCCATGTGGGCTTTGTTGCTTCTCTGCTACATGGCTGCTTGTTTAGCTTCAAGCCTTTAAGACCCCAGAAACTATATCTTGTAGTAGCTGGGCTCCATCAGCTTTCTTCACCACATTAGCTTTTGAACCCGTTTTGTCTTCAACATTCGTGTCAGGAAGTTGAGCATCACAGAATGCCAGGTTATTAGAACAAAGTGTCCTTCTGTTGAGGGGAGATTTGAGTAGAGGCTCAATGTCCATCTACTACCTTAATACTTAACCTATAAATATGTGTGCATAGACCTATATCCCTATTGTTATATATTAGTATAAGTACATATGTGGATGCCTATACCTCTATATATGTTTATACCTCTATATATGTCTTTTGCCTCCTAGTTCTTTCCTCTATTTCCTTTTGCTTTCCTCCTGTCCCACTATCATGTTCAGCCTTCATTCAGCTCTCTGTACTTCCTCTGAGCTACACTGAACTTGACTGAAGCCCGCCAGGCATTCCATGCCCTCCTCACCATTGATTTTAGAACTCTTTTATTCCCTTTTCACTGGGTTTGTTGCCTTCACCCTTCTTTCCCCATGAGCCCCGGTGGCATAATGGTTATGAGTTGGACTGAAATCCACATGGCAGTTTGAAACCACCAGCAGCTGAAATATATTATTCCTTAATCCAGTGGTGGGATCCAAGTAATTTAAAATCCATTTGCTGCCATAATGACTGTTTTAAGTATTACAAGATGATACAGTGAAAGGTAGTTTATTATTCCATGCAGTTTATCCTTAAATAAGAACAACAAAAGAAGTACACAAAACTAGATTATAAGAAAGTTTGAAAACACTAATGAAAATATCAAATATTATGTGATAGAAATAAGCTCTTATTTCAGATATTCCCATATGACTTCTTGATTGATGTCCTCGTTTCCATCATTCTCTGTTGTTATTGGAGCGTCATCGGCTGTGTGATTTATTGCCCACCGTCTTTTCACTGTAAGATAGGGTCACATTCTTTTAAAGGGAGGCCAGTTAGACAATAGTTATTGTGTTTGATAGCTTCGAAAAAGGTGCTTTGAAACAGAAGTTTAGAACTTCTCTTCTCTGAACAGATTATGATCACCTTTGACAACTTCCTTCCACTTCGGCTGAACTTAGGGCAATTGTTCTGACAATATTTTTAGTTCCATGAACACTTTCAGGAATTGCATAATTCACTCATAATATCTCATCAGAGTTTGGGGCGCTACAATGAATGACAGCATGCCACTCTCTGCTTGTTTGGAAAGTTTTCTCTTTACTTTATATATTTGTTTACTGATGTAACAAATGCAAGGGGATAAAAATGTGACTTTTCATCAAAAGTATAATGGGGTCCATGAAATGAATAAATGAATATTACATCTAATTTTTTTATACCTATGGCTGCCTGACTGCTTACCTTAGAGAGAACCCTGATTCCAAGCGCTATTTTAACCAGGTCGCGAAATTTAACAACAACAAAAATGGAGTCAGTTTTGCTGAAGTGATGTGAACCAACTGAATCCCATCACTGTTTACATCCATTGCCTGTAACAGTAACCAAAACAGTCATTCTAGTAATCAAATTCTTTACTTCCCATATTTTTTTGTTTGTTTAGTTAAGTCTCTTTGCCCATCACAACGAATTCCACTTCTGACGCCAATTTGTCACGTTGGGTCATTCCACTGAGCAGAGGGACAGTGCTGAGAAAAAGAGACAGAGGGCCAAGCTTCAAGTCCACGGAAGAAGTAAAGCTGAAATCTTGTGAGCACCGGATAGCTTGCAGATTGTCACTGATCAATACTAAAGGGGCTTTGTGACACTTGCCCAAGTGGGGCATATGGACTGTGTTGCTGAGAGGCCAAGCACCTGAGATTCACCTGCCTTTGTGATTGAGAACAGGCACTATGGGGGCAGGATACCCAAAAAACACCTGTATCCTTAAAGGTCTATGATCCTGGCTTGCTGAGACCTGTTAATGTCCCTAATAAACCGTCATAACTGTGAGTCTTGTCTGTGAGTTCTGAGTGGCACCAAGCCTAGGTGTGGAGTGCCATGAGAGGCTGTGGGTGTCTGATGGGATAAAGAAGGTTAGAGGTTGGAGGCATATCTGAACTCTGCCTCACAGGATTTGTTAGACCTTTGCCTGGGGTGGAGATGGGTTCTCCTTCCTCCCCATATAGTAGATGTAGCAGCATAAATCAAAAGAAATATCTTCTGAGTTTTTCAATTTCACACCCCCGACCCCACCCTCTGGAAATAAATTTGGAAAGAACTGTCAAGAATAAGAGAAAGGCCTGCTTAGCCTCCAGGCTAGGATGGGATTCCGCAGGCTAAGGAACAAATGAGCAACGGAGGAAGCTGGGAAGAGATGGCTACTGGGGGTCAGAGACTCAAACATAGTCAAATAAAGCAGGTTTGGCAGCTTGGAGGACAAGGCCAACTCCTATCCTGTGGCCAGTGGGCAGAGAAGCAACGTAGAAATGGCTGTAAGGCTCACTTGGAATACTGGCACATATTTCCTTTCTCCCATAAATGATGCAGAAGAGAATAACGTGTTTTCCCAAAGCCTCAACATGGGGACAATGTAGGGTACAGAAGAATCCAAAGGGACCACTGGGTCAGCAATGCTGGGCATCTCCCTGAAAACCTCCATGCCCGACTTACTACCGAGAGGATGGCCTGATGGACAGCCCATCAACTATTAGCACATGAAATAGGAGACAAAATGAGTCCGACCACCACACCAGCAAATGTAACTTCCCTGTGAATTCAGCCCGAGGCTCCAGAAACCCTGAATTGACTTGAGTAATTTCCTGCTACCTAGAGAATGGAATTTTAAGATGCAAGCGGGGTTGTTGTAGAAAACAAAGTGAAAGTTCTGGCACGCTTGTGTGTGTGGACTGAAAGTAACTGGCACCTGGACTTCCAAAAGGCTAGGAAGACTGTGCAGGTTTTCGCACGTTGCTGGCATTGCTATAATGACATCTCCTGGGATGCTCACTTTCCCAATCCTTACCTATTTAGTTGGACTTTTTTTCTTTGTAATATTGACACACACCCCCTTAGTAGTCCTTTTCTCTTTCCAAGGTGGTCTATTTGTGTCTCGTTAAATTATTCGAGCCAATTACCTCCCGAGTAAAAGGTCTTTCTTGCATCCAATCAATTGTTGCAGCATGTGCAGCCTTAGAAGGGGTAATGGAATATAAACATCATGAAGAATAATGCCCATCTGCTCAAGAGAGAGCCATCGGTACCTGGCCTTTTAAATGGATGGTTACCTCAGTGCAAAGAAAGCCGCTGAGGATCATCTCACGTCATCTATTGTAAAGGATGGGACTCAGGAACAGCATATTCAAGTCTGTCAGGTCCATGGAAAGTCGTCAGTCATTTGTAAATGCAACTTTCCTACCTCCCGACTCCTGAGCTCCACCTATAAAATCTGCACTGCCTATTTTCCCGTGCCCTCCAATTCACTGTTAAATTGCCGAGTCCCTCGGCTCTGGCCACGTTCATTTCCCGTGGATGCAGCCTTCAGAGATGTCATTTTAGATAACAGAAACTAAGATGAAAAATAAAGCAAATAATAAATTAAATAAAAGATATATGGAACGTTGAGAGTAAGCAACCACAGTGGGAAGGGGTGACAATGCCATATTTAATGATGGATCACAGAGGACGAAATTCTTTTCTCAAAGGTGATCGCTTGTGTGTTTCCTCAACAAAGGAAGTAAATATAGAAAGTTTGTGTTTCTGTAATAGTTATCACATGATTTAGGGCAGAAAAGATGTAAGAAGAACAGATTCAAATCATTTTGACAAGTGTTTGATTCACCTAGATCCCTATCCACATCTAGAAGGTTCGTTTGATTCACCTAGATCTCTATCCATATCTAGAAGGTTCATTTTATTCATTTAAATAGCATGAGAAGAATTCTGCATTTCTGAAAGGAGCGAAAGTTTCCCACAAACTCTGAATCACACTCCCAAAGGCCTCCTATTACAACTATCATTAACGGATATTATGCATTGGCATGTGTAACCTGCAGATGTTAATGTTTTAGACTAATGATGTCAGCAATTTTCATGTTAATTTGTATTTTACTACTGCAGTTAAATGACCTAAATATCCGCAGCACTCCCATGCAAGTGTGGTTCTGCATACTGAAAAGGGTTAGGCAGCAAGAGGAGGCTGGCTGCTGCAGGGGGACCCAGCAAATCCCGAAGCAAGTTAACAACAGAGGAGCAGGGGCCTCAAGCATCACGTATATGGATGGTTGGAATATTTTCTTTCAGATATGCCTAATATTTCTTTTCAAAGAATCCAAACCTAAGACTAACACTTGATATGCACGAAGTGTGTCTGAACCATGATCTCTGATTCTACTTTCTCAAGACCTTGGACAAATGCTTTTGTGATGACACCTTTGCTTAGCTACAATGAATTCCAGCATTTTAATAGGGAGCAACTGCCACATGCCATTACGGTGCGGGGACTCCAACGCCAGTGTGCTCGACACGTTGGTAATAATCAAGGCTTTGGCTATGAGGATGCACGCACAGACACTTTTTTTTCCAGGACGAGGGAGAGAAGGCATTCTAATTGGGTAGACAACTGGTAATTTCAAAAACACGTGAAATTTAAGGAACCCCTTTCAAAGTATGGCTTGAGACGTTATTAGGCATTTTACAACTTTTTAGAGATTCTTGACAGATTGTAACCCAGAGGAAGTCCTTCCAAAGAACTAAAGTCAGGTACACATGTTGAGTATCAATCACAATAATGAACTGGCCAGAGGCCATACTACAGGGTCACCTGACCCTGACTGGCCAAGTGATGTTTCTAGATTTCAGTTATGTGCCCTTATTCTGCCAAACACTCTGAGAAAATGCCATTCCCCTATCCAATTCCTGTTGCTGTTATAGTTAGATGCTGTCGAGGCAGATCAGAAACAGGGAATCCCTATGTACATCACCTGGTCCTTTACCATCCTCACAATTGTCATGCTTGCCTCCATGATTGCAACCACAGTGTCAAAACCTCTTGTCTAGAATCCTCCTCCTTTTTGCTGACCTTTACCAAGCATGATGTCCTTCTTCAGGAACTGGTCTCTCCTGACCACACACCCCAAGTGCATGACATGAAATTTCACCATCTTTGCCTCTAAGGAACATTCTGACCGTCCTTCCTCCAGATAGATTTGTCTGTTCTTTTGGCAACCCATGGTACTTTCAATATTCTTCACCAACTCTATAATTTCAAGACATCAGTTCTTCTCCAGTTTAGTTCTTCTAAATTCATAGTACACAGTAACAATACGTATGGATATTCCAGAGAAAATATTATCAGTATACATACAAATATGTGGATGGAACTCTCCCCTCATTTTCACGGTCTCTTCTTACCTTTCAGTTAGGAATTGATTTATGGGTCAATCCAGAGGAATGTGCTGCAAAGAATAAGCAGCCATTGTTATTCTGGGGGAGAAAAAAAGAAGAAGAAGAAGAAGAAAGAAACTCACCGTATAGACTCCATCTTTGGTTATAGAAATCCAAAGCACCCAGACCCGCTTAGTTTCTGTGAACCATCTTAATTACTCTGGTGACTGAAAAATAGCAAATGATTAGAGCCAGAGAACAGTAGAGAGCTATAAATGGAGAGTTGGTGATCACAGAGGAAAATAGGACAAAAACAAGGGCAACTTTGTTGTGGAGAACTTAAGTGTGGTGCTTGGCACAGAGTAGACCACCAAGATATAGTGATTCAATAAGGAAATAAATAGGGAACATTACGAGGGATGCTCCTTCCTCCCAATGACATAGCTGTCCTCAACCTATGTTAGACAGCAGGAGAAAAGCCTGACTAGGTAGACGCAGATACTAGGTAACTGTATAAAGTTGCTCTGAGTGGGAACTGACCTGATGTCGGTAGGCTTGGGTTTTGGTCGTTATGACCTTAACTCTCCAATGTTTTTTTCATCTGTAAAATGGCATGGGATGAGATGGGTCTAGGTTCTCTGTTTATGTCTGCGCAGGTAAGTGTGCAAAGGTGTGCACGCACACAGAAGAGGGTCCAGCGAGAACAAGTGTGTGCCTGCCTTAGAAACGACATGATATAAAATGCCGCCTCTCTTTCTTATTTTCAATATTTCTTTCTTTCAGGATTGATATAGATCAAGTCTTGTCAGGCTTGTTCTTTAGGGTTTAGATATTTACTAACAATTTCTAGTGCTAAGAAATCCTGCCTTTTTATAACAAGAGGTTAAGGTGAGTAACAAATGTTTCAGATTGAAATATTTTCCCACCATTACAACAAGGTGAGAAGGTTAAAAATATAATTCATAGATTAATTGGATCAGGTAGGTCAATAAAACGACTCTTGAATTATACAGCAAGTTTTAGCAAGACAAAGGGAAAGTCTAAATCTATGCCAGCCTGGAATATTATCAGGTGCATTAGGATCATGCCCTAAGAAATCAATTATTTTCTAACAGCCTTGAAATATGGGTCTTTCCTTTTTTAAGCTCTTGTTACAAAGTGGCGCTGGGAACTGTTGGGTAGAAAAGAATTCTTAGCTATAGTTGAAAAAAAAAATCCCTGAGTACTATCTGTAAGCTCAAAGGCATGTGCAAAGAATAGCCTCACATGGATTTTATTCTGCAATTAAAAAAAGCTTTCAAACACCCTGTTTACTTTGAAATAGTATGATAATATTACAAAATGGAATCATGCTTAACTGTGAAAACTAAGAAAATTGTTAACTTTAAAAAGCTTAGAATTCACTGTGAGTTCTCATTTGACAAAAAATATATATGTACATATATCCTAACTGCTTATATACAGGAGTGCTTCAAAAATGTTGTGGAAGACTGGGATTAAAATATGACACATTTTCCCCACAAACTTTTTGAAGTCCCATTGTGCATATAGCTTGAATGTCAAATATATTTTCCTGAGGTGGGTGGGAAGGGGGAGGAGCAGAATTGACTTAATGGCAGTGAGATACTTTCAAGTGAGACACTTGATGATAGATTATCGTTTTGATATGAAAATTTCCTGACCATGTTTTTAACTCCTACATATTGTTACATCCCCTTTCAATTTTCTAATATTGCCTTCTATTTTTGTCAACTCTATTTTTTTCCTTTGTAAATCTTTTCAGACGTTTGCCCATTTTACTAGTCTTTGCAAAATACCGCTTTTGCTTGTCTACAGATGGGCATTGGGTCTCCACTCTGCACTCCCCCTCATTCACATTGGGTATGGTTTTATTCTGGATCTTAGATGCCTGATACCTGATCCCATTGGCACCTTATGATCACACAAGCTGGTGTGCTTCGTCCATGTGGGCTTTGTTGCTTCTGAGCTAGATGGTCGCTTGTTTATCTTCAAGCCTTTAAGACTCCAGATGCTATAGCTTTTGATAGTAGGGCATCATCAGCTTTCTTCACCACACTTGCTTATGCACCCATCTGACTTCAGCAATTGTGTAGGGAAGGTGAACATCACAGAATTCTGGATTGTTAGAACAAAGTGTTCTTGTGTTAAGGGAGTACTTGAGTTGGGGCCCAATGTCCATCTGCAACCTTATTCTTAATATATAGATATGAGTAGACAATTGGACATCCCCTCACAGGGGGGCACAGGGAAGAGATGAGCCAGTCAGGGTACAGTATAGCACAGATGAAACATACAACTTTCCTCTAGCTCTTTGGTGCTTCCTTCCCGCCACTACCATGACCTCAATTCTACCTTACAAATCGGATTAGACCAGAACATGCACACTACTACAGCTAAGAGCCCACAACACAGGGAATCCAGGATAGCTAAACCCCTCAGGGCCAACAAGGAGATTAGAGATACCAGGAGGATTAGGGAAAGGTTGGGGGAGAGAGGGGGAATTGATCACAAGGATCAATCTAGAACCCTCTTCCAGGGGGACGAAAAATGGGAAATTGGTTGAGGGTTATAGGGAGACAATGTAAGATATGGAAAAAATGATCCATAACATATCATGTGTTCATGAGGGAGGGTGGGTGTGGGGGGAGGGGTAAGAAATGGGGCCTGATATCAGGGGCTCAAGTGGGAAGAGAATGCTTTGAAAATGATGATGGCGGCATATGTGCAAATGTACTTGCCACATTGGTGGAAAGTATGGATTGTGATAAGAAATGTAAGACTCCCCAATAAAAGTATTTTTAAAAAATACCACTTTTGGGTTTGATGATTTTCAGATTTAACCAGAAAACTGTTCTGTATTTCTCTTGTTTATGAAGCCTGTATTGTTTCCTTTCCTTCTGTTACCTTTCATTTTCCTCTATTCTTCTTTTCCTAGCTTCTTGAATGGAAGAATAGTAAGAAGAATAATAGCAAGCCGACTGCCATCAAGCCAATTCTGACGTAGTGATCCTCTGTAAGTTTTCTGAGATTGTAAATCTTTATGCAAGCAGACAGCCTCATCTCTCTCCCACATAGTGGCTGGGGGATTTGAATCACTAATGTTCTGGCGAATTCCAACCCCTAACCCCCAGTGCCATCAGGGCTCCATAAAGCTCCACATTGTTAAACTGCCCACCACTTTCAGGCTACAACTTTCCCACTTCAGCTTCAGCTTTCGTTTGTAAAACTACTTGCTGCTCTTGTCATTTAACCATCACTCCATCGTTTTCATTTGGTTTCCTTCATTGGCCCAGGGGTTATTTATGGAAAAGATTGATTTTCATAATAGAATTAAGAGTAAAGTGGTGATATTGGCTCTCTAGTCGCTATTTCTTTTCTTTTGTTGTTGTCAGGTCCAGAATGTGATCTGCATGATATGAATAAAATTTTTGGTCCTTGTTCCAACTTCATTTGGAACCTAACCCAAGGTCATTCGTTGGCAAATATGTCCTGGGTATGTGACAAAGTTGCATCCTTGGTGAGGTTGAATAAAGTGTTCTAAATGTGTCCATTAGATCCAGCTTGCTTATAGGGTTAATTCAATCATCTAATCCCCGCCCCCCGAATAATTCATTTGGCTCTTGGCTTTCCTTTTATCTCTTTTTATCATTTTAAATGTACTCATTTAATGGTCCTCTTCAGATATTTTTGTATTCAAAATTTTCAGAGGCACTAAATCTCTAGCTTGTTATAACAGCTTGCCAGTTTCCATTGTGCGATTTATCATCCTTTTCTATCTGAGCTAGCTTATGCTCCAGGTTGCATTATTCGTTCTGAGGTTCGGATGACCTCGTTGAGTCTTCCCTGCCTTGTGCTGCAGAAAGTACCATTCTAACATGATTTTTCACTTCCTTTTCAGGGAAGTATCCTATAGAGATGCAATGGTACTTGACACGCTTTTCCATACTCACAGTGTAGGATTAGAACCCATATCTATATATGGCAAAGGTATGGAATTTATCCTGGGTGATTTTTGTCTTTTTATACAATATAATCATTCAGAGAGAAGGGGAGTTACAGTGCTGCTTTCAAATTAAGTGGTTGAAATTCTTACAGATCCCTTTAGAAAGCATTTTGTTGAAGTGTAATATGCATATAGAGAGAACAAGGCACATTTCCTAAAGGTTTGACAAAGCTTTACTTATTTCACTTGTGTAATCAGCACTCAGAGGAGAGTACGTATGTGTTAGTCCAGGTAGACTTGAGAAACAAATCTATGGACACACATATGTGTATAAGAAAGAGATTTGTATACAAGAGGAATTGAACATTTAGAAAGCATCCCAATCCAGTCCTGTCCAAGTCTATAAAACCAGTACTAGCCCATATGTCTGATACCAATCTATAAAGTCCTCTTCAGACTCACGAAACACATGCAATGATGCTCAATGCAGGATGATCACAGGCTAGTGGGTAGAAAGTGGTGTTGTAAACATCTCAGCGCTGGCAGGAGTCTCTACATGGCTTCTCCAGCTTCAGAGGTCTGGTTGCATCAGTGTAGGTCCATGTGGCTTCTCCAACTTAGGGCACTAGTGTAGTTCCATGTGTCTTGTCAGCTGCAATGTCTCCCAGGGAGTGAGCAGAGAGAGAGAAGTGTCTCCTGCCTCCAAGGGAAGTACAAGATTTCCCAGAATTCTCAGTACAAGGCCATGCACACACAGAGGCCTCATTGGCTGTGATCTGATTGACAAGTTAGACTCCAACCCTACACTCTTAATCCTCAAATTGACAAATGTGATAGGTAGGTTTGTTGTGCCAATATGGCCAATGAACACATGTGAGATTAGTTGAAGAGCAGAGAGATAAATGGCTCACCGAGCCTTGCCTTTTATCTTTTGCTCTTTGATCATCGGACCAGTGTGCAGCTGCCTTGCTTGTTCTGTGCCTCCGTTTTGCAAGCTACACTACCTGTGGGACACCTAACCTGTGGACTGTGTCACTGTAACTTGAGGTTCCTTCAAGACCTGCCAAGGCCTGCTTCCCCACGCTACGGGAATGTACATCTCTTGATCTGGGGACTGTCAGACCCTGTCTTCTGGCTGACTCTTGGTGATCTGCCTTGCTGTCTGTTGCCTGTGGCCAGATAGTCTGAATTGCACTACAGAGGATTACCCAGCGGCCCTCAAGACTTGAAGGACTGCAATGTACTAGCTGTCTCATGGACGTGTGTTGCACTGAGCCATTTGTACTGCTTTATAGATTAATTAACTGTTTATTTCTTGTTATCTATCTATATAAATATATATAATTATCAGTGTCCTGTTTCTGTTTCTCTAGAGAACCCTGTCTATCACAACAAATGATTACATATGTACCACAACATACATCCCATCATCATGGTTAGCCACTCTTCAGACTTCT
The DNA here is from genome assembly GCF_000313985.2 of Echinops telfairi. Classification (NCBI taxonomy): domain Eukaryota; kingdom Metazoa; phylum Chordata; class Mammalia; order Afrosoricida; family Tenrecidae; genus Echinops; species Echinops telfairi. The sequence goes on from NW_022103946.1 coordinate 639,235, forward strand.
AAACCACAGAGATTAACTTGGTCTGTTTATGTACTTTCTGGAAGTGGAATTTTGCCATATGTACTCTTTGAGTCTGACTTTTTCTTCCTTAACAATGATATGTTTCAGCGATTCCTCTTGTGTTTTGTAAGCAGTTGAGGTTCATTGGCTCTTGATGCTACATTGCATTCAAATGCATCATCATGCTACAATTAATCCATTTTTGTTGGTCTTTAAGTTAATTTCTAATTTGGATCATGTATTTTTGTAAACATAACCAAAATGAAAAGCATACTCACTCCCTTGAAATCAATTCTGACTCACAACCACCCTTCAGGACAGAGTAGTCATTGCCCTGCAAGGTGTCCTAGACTGTAACAATGATAGAAGATGAGGGCCACATTGATTACCCGTGGGCCTGCTGATGGGTTCTCACCACAGACTTTTCAGAGTAATTAATCACCTGGGCTTCTTCATAAGATGTCACACACAAACACGCACATGTCACAAGTGGTTCCAAATGTATTACTACAATATCATAGAAAATTGTATGGAACAAATATATCAAAATGTAAAGCTAGTTTTTCTTTCCTTATGCTCTACCTCAAACTCTACCCGTCTGAAAACAGTGTTCCCACCTGTCTACCCCCTCCCCAAAGAATTCCTTGCTTTAGGAGACTCTCCCATGTTTCTTTTCACTGTTCTTTTACTTTGGGTAATAAAACAAAGTTTTGAGGGGGAAAATCAGGATAAAGTTTTCCAACAAAATTCCGTGAGGAATGAGCAAAAGCATGTTTGTGATGGGGGAGAATAAATCGTGAGAACAAATTTTGACTTTTTCCTCACTAATATAGTTTTTCATTTTCTGTTTCCTTTTCAAGTGAGGTTTTTCTCTGTTTTGCTTTGTTATTTTTATTGGCTGGTTGGTTGTTTTTGATATGTTTTTCTGAATAAGCTAATCCATAGAGACAATAACTGGATTAATGTTTTCTTTGGGCTATGGCAGGGGATGATTGCGAGAAATGGGGAGCTAATAACAATGAGTACAAGAAAGAAGAAAAGGTTCTAAAATTGATTGGGGCTGTGATTGCACAACTCCTCTTAATATGCTTGAACCATTGAATTGTAGGATGTGTGATTATATGCCAGCAAAACTTTTTTTAAAGATTGGAAAGTGATTTATTAACAAACTGTGATATGCAGATGACACAGTCCTGCTTGTTGAAAGTGAGGAAGACTTGAAGCACGTGCTGATGAAGATCAAAGACTGCAGCCTTCAGACTGGAGTATAACTCAATGCAAAGAAAACTAAAATTCCCACAACTAGACCAATAGGCAACATCATGAATAAATGGCTAAAAATCGATCTTTTCAAGCACTTCATTTTATCTGGAGTCACAGTCAATATCATGGACGTACCATCATGAACTCAAACAAGGTATGGTATTGGACCAATCTGCTGAACAAGACTCTTCAAAGTGTTAAAGATACTTCCTGCTTTGAGGAATAAGGTGCACATGATGCAATTCATGACATTTCCCATCACCTCATGTACATGTGAAAGCTGGATGATGAACTGGGAAGACCGGAGGAGAACTCATGTATTTGAATTATGGTATTTGTGAAGAATAGTCAAAATACCATAAACTTCCAGGAGAATAAATCTGTCTCAGAATAAGTACAATCAGAATCCTCCTTAGACCCCTCAGGAGCAATATTGAGAGTAGTCATACCAGGAGAATAAGGGGAAGGTTAGGGGGGGAAGAGAAAGGGGGAACTGATCACAAGGATCTACATATAACCCCCTCCTAGGAGGATGGACAACAAAAAAGTGGGTGAAGGGATACATTGGTCAGTGTAAGACATGAAAAAATAATACTAATTTATAAATTATCAAGGGTTCATGAAGGAGGGAGGTGGAGGGGGGCGAATGAGAAGCTGATATCAAGGGCTCAAGTGGAAAGCAAATGTTTTGAAAATGATGATGGCAACAAATGTACAAATGTGCTTGTCACAGAGGATGGATGGATGGATGGATTGTGATAAGAGTAGTATGAGCCCCCAATAAAATTACTTTTTAAAAAAACTGGTAGTGGTAATGATCGTAGAACTCTTCTTGATATGATTGAACTATTGAATTGTATGATATGTGGATGCAGTGCCAATAAAACTGTTAAAAAATAAAATAAAGTTCTTTCTACTACATTAAAAAAACACTTCCTCATAAGACTCTATATTCTTACTGTGTTCTTCGGGGGTGCAGGGGGGCCGCGAATTCTCAAGCTGATCCCTTTGGAATTCCCCAAAGCAGTCATCACAACCTTCAGAGCTGACCTCCGGATCTTAAAGTGCACTGGGCCAGCAGGTCCCCCTGGGAAGCCACTAGTGTACAATCATCCACGTGCCCCATTTCATTCCAGCCCATCGTGATGTCTGACTCCTTCCCGGAACAGGAAGACTTGCTTGTTCTCATCCCTATGCTTTCATAGCCGAATGGAAATGCTTCTGCTGGGGACGCATGAGCCCGCACGACAAGAATCCCCTGCCATGCTTTTAACTGGAGTGACTGCTTTGAGGACACATGCTGCGAATTCCTCCATTAATTGGGTCTGAAAATTGGAACCAGCATGGTGCACATACATATTCAAAAGACAAGGATTCCCCCAAATGTTACTTTTACCATGCTATTTTCCCAACACTCATGGGAAAAGGTGTGAGGAGTGTTTTGCCTAACATAGCCAATTAAGGAAAGTCAGCACAACCTGGGAATACATCCGAATATACCTGAGACCAAGGTATAAGCAAGCCTGGGACTTCACTTGACCCATTCTGCCACAAAAAAAAAAAAAGGAAAGAAAAGGAAAAAAATTGCCAAATCGCATAGGACTTCCATATCAATATCCTATTGTAATCCCTGAATGCCTCCCTGTCTATAAGCAGGCAATGAAGTAGTAACTCCAGCAATTAATTGATGAGTTTGATAAATAAGTTCAGCCAAGTGCTTAATCGTGCCACTGTATTTACATTTTCTTTGAAAGCAGTGGTCAGTTCAACCCTCTACGTATGTAGACAACCTGAAAAGAAAAAACATGAAATCTAATAACATAATGGGAAGAGTATTGATCTAAATAAAATGCTTCCTATACCAGTATACTTTTCTAACCCTTGCAATAAAATTGCAGAAGCAGGTGGTCTACGTGGTTACTTAGCAACTACTGTGTTGATGCACTAAAACCAGGTGTTACATAAAATAAAATAAGTAAAATCAGGGGATCATTGTGTGTCTCCACAAATCAAATGTCACATTTGCATCAATACTAATAAGCTACAGTAACTAAACTAGAACCCAGCCCAACAATGTAAACCACCATGAGAATGGCAACTCTATCCTTTCCACATCAAACTTGGCTCGTGACAGCTTAAAGCCATTAAGGCTGTGGGTATCATGAATGCTTATCCAGATACCCACAGTAATGGCGATACACTCAACCCCAAAATACGTTTAAGAGAAAACAGGTCTGCCTCTAAGGAACTCTAACACACCACTGAACATGGGGGCAAATGCATATTCTACCAAGGCCACTCGAGATCCTTTCGGAAGATGGGAGTCTTCAGGTGACCTGATTACAAGGTCTTAGAGGAAAGGGGCTATGCTTGTCAGATTGCTTGCTGCATCCCCAGTACTTAGTACACAGTGCATGGAGCCTGGTGGCACAGTGTATTCAACATGAGCCTACTAACCCTAAGGTAGGTGGTTCCAGTTCACCAGCCACTCAACAGGAGGAAAATGTGGCTGTTGGCTTCTGCAAAGATTTAGTCTGGGGAACCCTATGGGGCAGCTCTATTCCATCCTATAGGGTCGCTGTAAGTCACAATCAACCTGACGGCTGAGGGTTTGGTTTGGGAGCCGTACCCGATAATGCCAGTACACGATGCATGATTTGACAGGAATTCTTCCAAAAATATCTAGAGACAAAGTCAGGAAAGTCTGGATGCAATTCATAACTGCACTCAACGCCGAAGGCATAAAAGAGCTGTGGGAGGAAATCAAATGTGGAATATTCAAATAGGAAACACCCCCCCCTGTTGACCCACTCTTTTGCAGTTTTAGAGTCCTTGGTTGCCTTGGATCTCAAGGGCACCTTATCACTGTTGCAATTGAGGTGCCCAGGTATCATAGAGATTTTCTTGGAAATACTACAACCAAAAGTTCAACAACAGATAAAAATGAGTGTAACACCATGTCTGACCCATGTGCTCCTGAGAAAATATACCCTTTATCCAACGCTTCTTCTGAAATTTCTTCCTTGCCTCCCCCTAGGCCTGGCGCCTGGAAAGTCGGTTGTGGAGAGCCATACCTAGCAGCCTTTGGTCCTTGTGGAGAGCCATACCTAGCAGCCTTTGGTCCCTTTGTAAAGGAAGGAGGTGTGACGCTCAATATGGAGAACTCTGGGGGGGCCATCATGTGAAAACTCAATATGGAGAACTCTGGGGGGCCATCTTGTGAAAACATTGATGGCCAGCTGGCTGGAGCAATGTGCAGAGATCATCTGTCTTAGGAATCAGTAAACACCAGTAGAGAAATGGGAAATCCCTTGTCCTGTAGGAGGGGACAGGGAGCACAGGACGACTGCCATATTTGAATCCATCATTCTCGCATTTTTAGAATTTTCTGATTTGAATTTTCAATAAGCCTCTTCTGCCTCCGCACCATATTTCTGCTTTCTCATATTTGCCAAGAAAGTTTTCCTCAAATTACACTCCAGAAATATCTAGGTTTCGGTTCATCATTTTCTCCTAGCTCCAGAAAGGAAAGATAAGTGGGCATCAGTGCCATGTGGTCCCTGCTCTGAGGCTGAACTGCTGCGGGCTTAGCAATGTTCTGCAACTCTTGCCGTCATGTTCGCCTAGCAGGCTTTGTTAGTCCTGGATACCTGAGAGGCCCTGTTGGTATGAAGGGTCCCCTGAGTAGACGGAATTTAAGCTTTCTACATATTTGGGGTCCTGGTGAGAAACTCCTTGTTGATAAAATACTTAACATCATATAACACGCAAAAAATAAAATGGTTCCACTATAAATTCATAACCATCAGCTACCAAGGGGCCCTCAATACTGCAAAACAAGCCTGCCTTTAACCAACTTTTCCACTCTCCCTGAAAACAATTCCTACTATCTTCCGAATGCCTCCATTCATCCACTCTCCTGCCATCTGCCCCTCCCTAGATGGCCTCACATCCTACTCGGAGGAAGCTCATCGCTCCTCTACCAGACCCGTATGCATACCTATGTGGACTCTCTTTCTCCCCCTTTATCGTGAGAGGAGGAGTCCTGATGGTGCAATGGTTAAAGCCCTCAACTGCTAACTTCGAGGTGGGCAGTTCGAACCCACCAGTGATTCCATGGGAAACAGATGTAGACAGTTGGTTTCCGTAAAGATTTACAGCCTTGGAAACTCTGTGAGCAATTCTCCTCTGTCTTGTCGGGTCACTTGAGGTGGATTCCATGGCAACAAGCTTTGTTGTTGCTGTTTTGATTTTTAGAACATTAGAGGAGGCAGCCAATTTCTGCACATGGCCTAGGGTACCATTTTTTCCAGTGTCCTCCATCTTACCTTAGAAATTCGCCCTTCTCTCTTGTGTAGATTCTATCTCTTCTCTTCATTTGAGTTCTTCGATTCGACTGATTTAGACCCAAATCTCCAGCAGTCAAAAAAAACCCAAAAATTAAAATGCCTCATACCCTCCTCTCATCTTTCAAACCCAGGTCTCTTGTGGGGTTTTTATTTATTTATTCTTCATCTGTAAACTAGTGTATGTTTTCACGGAATGTGCCCCAGATCTGATATAACTTATGAGCATTTTAAAATTGCCACCTAGTCTGGGAATGCACCACCGCCACCAAAAAGTCCCTTACTTGATGAATCAATCTCTTAATGAACTTATTCCAATGCATATCAAGGATAATAATTATTACTTTGCCAATTGAAGCTCTTGCATATGAGACAAGAATTGATTTAGAAAAGAAATAGATATAATTTGATTAGAATGTTATTGAGCTGCAAAAAGTCTCTGGCCTTCCAGTCTAAATAATGCTGAAAAAAATCAATAAATATAACCTTGAAATGGTTTTCTTGTCATTTTTGAAGGTGACCGCTCTGGTGGATTCGGGTTCTAAAAGAATTATAAGATTCAATATTCAGTATGAATTGAAGATAGTTACCTAGGTATGGCAAAGAGCAACTAAGAAAAATCGCTTAAAATAAAAATTTCAAAATGGTAACCATTCCGGTAAAGAAATACATCCGCAATCTTTTCATTCTTCGTGTTTCTGGAGTTCAGTGTTTCTGTCTGTATTTGGGAAAATGTATCTGCTTGTAATGCAGAGTATACACAATTGATCAATCTCTCTTATGAAATAATAGACATTAAAGGACAACAAGCTTTTTGATACCAATAAGTGTGTCTGCGTGCAAAGTTTGCTATCAATCAACAGAGGACTATCGCAAGACAGAAGAATGTTTATCTGCCCAAATTGCATAGGACTGTAAGATTCCTAAATCATCCCAAACTGAGGATTTAAAGGCCATATCCTTTACTAAAGGCTGCCTCTAAAATAAACTGCTTGAAAAACAAAATATATCTGGCATGAGGAAAACATGATTGAATAAATGTTGCTTGGGACCTTTCACATCTCTGCAGCTTTTGACATGCTACCATGCCAAAATGATATGATTTGCAGATTTAAAAAGAGAGGCTTGCTTAATAGCTAAATTTGAATTTCAGGTAACAGCGAATACTTTTTTTTTTTCAGGAGCAGCATGTCCCAGGCAATATTTGGGACATGATTTTACCCAAAGGAAAGAAAAGTCACTCATTGTTTCTCTGAAATTCAACTTCAACTTGATCTCCTGAATTTTGCCTTGCTCAATCTGGCAATGCAACTTCCTGCTCACGTCGACAGTTACTCCTTACTGAGGGTGTTGGCCTCAGCCTTCTGCTCGCCACTGCTCACCCCCAGCCTCCACGGCCCATTCAGGATGCCTCCACCGCACTACTGAACTACAGGCTGACATCTTTGTCATTGATCTTTCTCTTATCACATTCCTTACCTCAGTTCTACTGTCTCATTCCAGCTGCCTACAGGAACCTCTTCACCTTCACTCCGAATCTAAACTATCAAAAGTTACCATTCCCCATATCTGTTTTACTATTGCTCCCAGGCCACCCTCATTCTCTGGGACCACAGGGCTTTCAGATGACCACTGATGGGGAGGGCCTCTTTCCTGCCCTGACTTCGAAGTGTTGGTCCCTCTTTTGTAAGGCATCTCTGCTTTATGTTTTCTACATTGCTGCGATCAACAGCTCATTGCCAAGTTGGTGTCATAACATGACAAAAACCAAACACAACACCTAGTTCCTCTTTAGAGACTCCACGCTTAGGGAGAAGTGTTTCTGAGAATACGCCGTCTGGGCATCAGATCAGGCGGTGAGGCTGTTGTGTGTCAAGGAGTCAATTCCAACTCACAGAAACCCCAGGCGACAGGGTGAAGTGTGCTCTCATCTTCGCAGGAGGCCTTTGTCCCTAAGAGGTTCTGTTCGGTTCAAACTGCCGACTTGCCGATTAGTAACCAAGCACTTACCCACTGTGCCACCAGGATCCTTTGGATGGGAGGCACTGTAAAGGAAATTGAAGTTATTTCTACTGAGCACATAGGATACCCATGGAAATAACGATGTGTGTGTGTGCATAGATGGAAACATATTATTATTCTCACTGACTCACCACATGGTCAGGAGTATTTGGTAGAGAGATCAGAAATTCTTTCCTCTATATTTGTTTCTCCTCTTCCACTGTCAAACCTTCCCCCTCAGTTAGAGTTAACTGGGAGGGTAAAAAAAATGACCTTTCTACATCCAAGTGCTGTGGACCTTATGTGGGTCTGTGGCTCAAAGATTTCATGTGCAATGCAAGTGACAACTAGATGATCATGTTCCTCTCTATAGGTCTTCCCCATCTAATTTCGTATTCTCCATTTTTTCTTACACAGCCATCATTCTGATTCCCCATTAACTTGCTCCATTTCATCCCTCTACCTGATAGGGTCGAGTGATTCCCTACTGCCTACACCCAAACCTCAAACCAAGCCTATAGCCATCAAGTCAATTCTGGCTCAAGGTGCCCTCATGTGTTACAGAGCAGGCCTGAGCTCCACTGAGTTTGCTTGGCTTGGATTAATCCTCAATGAGATGGATGGACACATTGGCTACAACAATGGGCTCAAACATAACCATTGTGAGGACGGCACAGGACCAAGTATTGTCTGGTTTTCTTGTACACGGGGTCACTATATACAGTGCATTTTCAGGTGCTGACTTGAGAACACCTCACAATACCAAAGGGCAAAGGATTTCCTTCTAGTTCTTTGAGTCTATTTCTTTGAGTTCAGATCTTCACTAATTAAATGAATAAATCACTGAATAGTATAGATCCCTGGTCTTGAAATCAATAGACCTGGGTGAAGACTCAGTTTTACTATATACTATGGATTCCCATGTGGGCTGTGACCAGAGGATGTAGCGATTTGAACCCTTTACCCACTTCATCGGAGAACGATGAGGCTTTCCACTCTCGTAAAGATATACAGACTCTGAATCCCTACAGGGCAGTTCTACACTGTCCTATAGTATAAGGTTGCTATGAGTAGGAATCAATTCGATAGCAATAAGAAAAAATGAGAGAGAAATCTTATGATCTTAAAGGCTGGTGATTTTCAACAGGAGAATACATGCCTTTAAGTTGCAAAAAGAGGATAATATCACTGATGGTGAACAATTCATAGTGCTGTGATGAGGCTAAATCCAAGTAATATTTGTGAAAATTTTTTGAACTTTGGTCTTAATAGAAAGTTTCAGCATTGTAGTGTGTCTAGTACATTTATAGTTCAGAGGCCTTCACTTGCAAGGCATGGGCCACTCAATGACCCTTTCAAGAAGACAGAAAGACAAACATTAATCTATCTTTGTTGCCTAGATGGGATTGACATCATTCTCCATGAAGTTGATTTTCCATGTTCCCAGAGTTCATTATGGTAATACAAAAGGACCGACCTACCCATGAATTTATCTGAGTTGATTTCAAATCTGGCAATGTGCCTTCTGCATAAATCCATATTTTCTCCTCCCAAAGGTCATATGTATTACTGAACATCTCTAAAAAAATGTTTATGGAGCCAATGGTGCTCTGGAACAAAGAGCCATTTCATTCTCCCAGAACGTGTCTGCCATTGTCGGCTCCTAGTCAGATGTCCATGCCTTAGTGGGCAGGGTGCTTTATCTGACACCTCAAATGCAAAGCCATTTAAAAGAATTCCATCTGTAATATGAAAGGCCAAAGCACCTCTAAAAATTCAACAATATGTTTTTGTATTTATGTGGTTATAAATGTTTAATCAAAGATGATGGAAAATACTGATACAGCACTTCCTATATGCCAGGTAGTGTTCTAAGGGTTTGAGAACCCAGTGACCTGAGCACTGTTATTATCTTTATTTTACCTAATAGGAAACTGAGGCACAGGCAGGGCAAGCAATTTGCCCAGGGCCATGCAGTACATGGCTGACCAGAATTAATACCCAGGTAATCATTCTCTAGAGTTTGTACTCATAACCAGTATGCTATATGCCTCATTATTTTAAGAACTTGAAGTAGTGTTGAATTGTATGAATAGATATTTATGTAACCAACCCCTTATCATGAGTACCATAGGTTACACAGTGAGTGGCATTTAGATTGTGTTACCCTTTTTGCCATGGCAACTTTTTATTGAACGTCCCGGTACAAAAATGCTTTGATTTGTTCAAGTGTTTCCTTGGGATGAAGCTCAGTGCTTTCTAAAATAAAGTATATCACAAGGTTCATTCTTTGAGCTAAGTATTTTTACATATTATATCATCTCAGTTGATCAACACGGCCGACTCCTGACTGGGGCATTTTTCATTATCTCAATTTTAGGAAATTAGGAACCAGAGAAGCAAAGTGCAGAGCTCCAAGTCAGGCAGCTAGTCCATGGTACAGGTTGGGATCTAATTTTCAAACTTGCTGTTCTTTTCACTCACATTCCATAGTCTTTCTATAGGTAAGATTGGCATTTTCTAGATTACATACAAAAGACTAGGTCTGTTATTGTTAACTTGGTTATGGAGGATGGATCCATGTTATAATATGATACTCGGTCAGTTGATCTCCCTCTTTTTGTTGTAATCCAAAGGAGTTTTATGAAGGACTGGACAAGTTTCAGGTCTTCCAGTCTCAAAGGGGTTCACACCTAGGCACGAACTACCTCTTAGAAAAGAGTATCACATGTGTGGAACTTGAGGTGGATCCCAGGGACTGAAGAGTTGAGGGAGCAAGAGTAAAAAGGCTGCTGAGGCCAGAGAGAGAGGATTCAAGAGAGGTTGTGGGTCCCAAGTAGGCCTGGAGCAGGCGCATATGGGCCCCAAGCGGCCCAGAGAGGCCCCTGAGGAGGCACACCAAGGCAGCACATGTGCGCCCCCACCCTCCGACCTGCCACTGACAAAGAGTTCTGTAAAAGAGAGGTAAGCCTTCCCACAGCCAGGGTATTTCAAACCTCTGCCTGGGGAGGAATGGTTGAGGGTATTGATTGACCCCTTTGGCCGAGTTAAGCCCACTTGGATGATATCATGAGCCTGGGCCTAGTTTGAGCTGCCTAGGTGTACCTTCCTTCTGGCTCTGGGGCTTGAGTATGAGCATGCTCAGTTTGGAGTTGACTGCCCTCTTGATCTGACCTGAATATGCTCGAGGCTCAAATGTTTCTCAGTTTTTCCACAATAGAAATTTCTTCTCTGGCTTTTTCAATGTTGCTGGTGGTCTTTTCTTTTTCCTTTCTTCATAATCTTTATATTATTATTTTCTTCTTACCATTTTGGTTGGTTTTACTTTTTATTGTTTCTGTTGGGTTTTCCAGTTTGTGAAGCACAGAAGGAGTCGATTCAGATAGACAATAACTGATGGAATGGTTTAGCAGGGGCATAAGAGGGGCAGTGAGGAGACTTGGGGATCAAACAATGAATGTAGAAGGGATGAGGGAATATTAGAACTGACTGTGATGATGTATATACAACTCTTTGAAAAGCAATTTAACAATGGAAGCATATGGTATGTAAAGACTATATCAAGGAAACTACCAAAAAAAAAAAAAAGAGAGAGAGAGAGAGAGATAGAAACCATACTTGACCAACTGTTACCATGGGTGACAGAGGAAGAGTTATTGCTTGGGAACATTGGTTTTGTGTTAATGGTGGTGGAATAAGTTGGAAAAGCATATCAATAATGTTTCTACAACACAAAGAGTACATGTAGAAGTTGCTGAGTTAAACAATATTTTCTTGTGCATATGTTTGCTAAAAATAAAAAAGAATAATTTCACGAATAACAATGAGTAAAAGGAAGAAGAAAATGTTCTAGAATTGAATGTGGTAATAGTTTTACAACTCTTGTTGCTAAGATTGAATTATTGAATCGTTTGATATGTAGATGAAGTACCAGTAGAACTGTTTAAAAAAAAAGACTCATTCTGTTCTCCATTTCCGTCCTAGTGGAGTTCATCCTACTATTTCTTTCACTTCATTTTTTCACTCTGCCATTTACAGAAAGCGCTTGCTAAAAGAAAACAAAACTGAAATATTGTTTCACATCAGATTCCTATATCCCTACCACATCCTGTCCAAACTTCAACTTTAATGAACAGTAATTTTTTACTAACTATCCTATGTCACACAACTATAACATTAACAGGAAGTGTCATGTACCCTAGGCTAAAAAGAATGAAAACAACAATGTAATGAGAATTTGATAGTGTGTTCCCTGTACCCTCCCACCCGCCAGTGATACTTGGACATGGTTCAGATAAGTGTTATTTAATTAAGAGAGTGGCTGAAAGCAATTTAAAATAAAAATTTGAAAACGGGAAGGAAGCATCTAGTTTTAAATGATGGTTTGAACAGGTACCATTATTACCGCTCCGTTAAGAAGCTTCCATAAAATAACAATATAATTCTACAAGAGGGGGGCTTGAAAGAGAAGCGAGACTAGCATATTGGAAGAAGGAAAGCTGGCAGACATTCAGGTTCTGAGCAGGGATGAACCCTTAGTGCTTACCGGAGGTGTCCATTAACACTGGTGGCCACCGAAGAAACATGATTAGTAATTTGAAGCTCATCTTGTGTCTTCCCCTAGGCTTTTTATCACTAAAGTAATGCTGTGCCCATTCTGAAGATCTGTACTTTCCTTCCTGAATTTTTTAAATTAAAGTCTACATTTGGGAGCCAAGTTACTAGACCTTCTCCACAGAAGAAACTGGCTAACATATGAGAAAATTATTACAGGGAATCCAATTCATTAGAGGAGTTAAGAGAATTCCAACGATAAGTGTAAATGGAAATAACAAGATTCAACTATGAAGCAGGCCAGAGGGCTCTATGAGCAAGACAGAGTATCCAAGAAGGGGGGGGGGGGCAAGGAAAGAAGGAAACCAATAGAAGATTTCGTGTATTTGAAGAAAAAGGTTTTACATTTCATTAGAAGAATTGGGTTGAGGTGGATAATCATCTTATATTGAACACAATAAAAAACATCAAAGCAATGCTTAATTCTAAAAAAAGGGAGCATCACAAAATGCCGGGTTATTAGAACAAAGTGCCCTTGCAATATGGGTGTATAAGCAAATGTGGTGAAAAAAGCTGATGGTGCCTCGCTATCAAAAAATATAGCATCTGAGGTCTTAAATGTTTGAAGATAAAAAAGCGGCCATCTAACTGAGAAGCAATGAAATACACATGGAAGAAGCACACTAGCCAGTGTGATCAGGAGCTGTTGATGGGATCAGGTATCAGGCATCAGAACACCCAGAAAAAAAAAATGATATCAATGTGAGTGAGGGGGGTGGTGGAGTGGAGACCAAAAGCCCATCTGTAGACAATTGGACACCCCCTTTACAGAAGAATCACAAGAAAGAGACAAGCCAGTCGGGGAGCAGTACAGCACTGATGAAACATACAACTTTCCTCTAGTTCCTTAATGCCTCCTCCCCCTTCCCCACTATCATGACCCCAATTCTACCTTACAAATCTGGCTATACCACAGCATGCACATTGGTACAGATAAGAACTTGCAACACAGGGAATCTGGGACTGATAAAGCCCTCAAGACCAATAATGAGAGTAATGATACCAGGAGGTTAAGGGGAAGGTGGGGGGCTCCAAGGGGGAACCGATCACAATGATCTACATATAACTCCTTCCCAAGGGGATGGACAACAGAAAAGTAGGTGAAGGGAGACAATGGTCAGTGTAAGGCATGAGAAATAATAGTAATTTATAAATTATCAAGGGTTCATGAGGGGTTGGGTGAAGAATGAGCTGATACCAAGGGCTCAATCAGAAAAAAAGTTTTGAAAATGATGATGGCAATATATGTATGAATGTTCTTGACACAATGGATGGGTGTATGGATTGTAATGAGAGCTGTATGAGCCCCCAATAAAAATATTTAAATGTAAAGTGTTTCAAGTTAAAAAAAAAGAAAATATCATAATAGCTATTTTGGCTGTTTGCAGAAGAATTCTTAGAAAGACATGATAATGCAAATGCTGACTATTTAGTAGTAGACCAAAGATTGTGCTATAACTGTATTAGGATGATAAAGGGATAACTCAAGAGCATGTGGAGTGATATGGGGGTGCCAAATATATACTTTCTAATAGTAGAAGAAAACAGAAAATGTCAAAAGTTTTAAAAAGATCAAGTACTGGTAGGATATACCTCTGATTTAGAAATGACAAGGAATCCTGGAAGAAAACCAAAATATCAAATCCACTGTGATAGAATCAATTCCAGCTCACATTGAACCCATATCTTATAGAGTAGAATTACACTCCATAGTGTTTTCAGGGCCCCTGGTAGCATATTGGGCAGCTAACCTCAAGGTCAGCAGTTCAAAACTTCTAGCCACTCTGGGAGAGATTAGGCTTTGTGTTTCCATAAAGATTTAATCATGGCAACCCATAAGGAACATTCTCCTCTGCCCTTTTACGGCGGTTATGAGTCAGAATCTACTCAATGGCAGTAAGTTTGGTTTGAGTTTGCGAATCTTCGTGAAAGCAGATCTCCAGGCCTTTATAATGTGATGTTGCTGGGTGGGTTCGAACCACTCACCTTTAGATTAGCAGTCAAGAACAAAGCCATCTGTACCACTCATGGACCTGTAAGCCCAGAAGACGCTGGGAAAATATTTGGAAGCAGATTGCCTCTGAGGCACAGGGTCAGGAGATGTGGACAGTGGAGTATTCTTTTTCATTATAAGCCTCAGAGGATTTGTTTAAACTCCACACACGTATTGCTTTAATTAAGATAGAGATGATGTTAGAAAACCAAAAATAAATAATGAACAGGAAGAAAAGGAGAGCTGGGATGAAGTTGGAAGGGAAAAGACTGTTTAATCAAAACAATGAAGGCTCAAGTACCAATCTCCTCCCAGAGTTCCAGTGACAATGTCATGCACATTTTCCAGATTCCGATATTTACTGCAAACAAGTGTCAGCTTCATCTGCTTGTATTTACAATTTATATTTTCCACTTCTCTTCCCCTCCCCTGAAATAAAGAGTTTTATTCTCTTGCTAAAGCTGTGCACAATTAACGACATAAAATGGAGTGAAAAGTATTTTCCTGAAAAATAATAAATTTGTGGCAGTTTTATTTAGTGCTTCGGTTTTGCCATCCTGAATTGCTAGGAGAGGGGGGGAAAGCCCAGAATTTGTCTCCAGGCAACTACCCAAATGCAGCAAGCTGAGGAGCAAATGAAATCCGCGAGAGACAAGATCTGGGCATATAAGCATAGGGAGAGATGGTGAAAATGTGACTAATTGAAGAAATTGCAGCGTGGAGGGAAGACAGCCAATGGGTGGAGACAACAAAGAGTCACATACGATTTTGGAGACAAGTAGAAAATGTAAAGCTTAAAATAGAATTGAAACCACAATAGTCAGAATGGCAGCTCTCCATTTTTCTACCAGGTGCACAAGCAATCGGCTGAACTGACTGCGAAGAATGCAAAAGAAGGGTGGGAGGGAAGCCAAGTGAGGCAACAAAGATCCAAGGACCTCCGCAAGGCAAGGAAAGAAGCAGGTGAAGGTGGATGGAAAACAGCAACCACATGGAAACCACACCGCAGCCAGGTTCTTCCTAGAATTAGGAGAATCCATGATGGAACGGCTGGTTACTAAAGTCAGCTCAACTGACACAAAAACAACCACCTCCTCTGGATGCTGAAGATGTTTAAGGAACTAGAGGTAGTTTTAAAGCCAACCGATGAACAAGAAAAGGAGCACCCTGATACCGAAAATAAATCTCAACGTCAGAGACAGATTGGGCACCAGAGATCAACAGGGATGATGCCTCAGCCCTATGTGTGACTAAGGAACTGGAACTAAGCTCCATGAATGACGTCCACTCAATACAGTCTATTGACTAGAACACTAGCGCTATGCAAGTACTTCTAGAAAAAGACCAGCATCCCACAGGTTCGCCGACAAGGCGAGGAATCTTTGTTGCTTCCACTGGCACCTCTGGGTACACTTGAACCTCCAGTCTTTTGGTTTGCAGACAGGTGTGTTGACCATTATACCACCCAGAGATGCCAACACAAGACCCAATCCCCAAACCCACTGCCATTGAGTCAATATAAGGAGCCCTGTAGTGTCGTGGTTACCAAGTGGGCTGCTAAAGGCAAGGTCAGCAGTTCAAAACCACCAGCCTCCCTGCAGCGAAAAAGACGGGGCTTTACACTCCCTTTAAGCGTTACAACTAAGCCCACATGACAGAAGCACACCTGTGTGCTCACTAGGTGTCCACAGAATCAGATAGCAGGTAGCAGAAGATCCCAAACAAACATATCGATGAAAATGAGAGGGGTGAGAATGGAGACCCAAATCCCATCTGTAGCCAATTGGACATCCCCTTACAGAAGGGTCACACAGAAGGGATGATGATTCAGCCAGAGTGCAGTACAGCACTGATGCAACACATAACATTCCTCTAGTTCTTGAATGCCCCCTGCCCCTCCGCCCCACTACCATGACCTCAGTTCTACCTTACAAATCATGCTAGACTGGAGTGCATACACTGGTACAGATGAATCTAGGACAGATAAACCCCTCAGGAACCATAATGGGAGTAGGGATACCATGAGGGTAAGGGGGAAGGTGGGAGTAGAAGGGGAGTAAGGGGAAACTAATCTCAATGATCGACATATAACCCACCCACCCCCAAGGGGGATGAACAAAAGAAACATGGGTGAAGGGAAACAGCAGACAATGTAAAATATTATAATATTAATAGTAATATACAAGTGATGAAGGGGTCCTGGGGGCCGGGTAGGACAAAGGAGGAACTGATAGCAAGGGCTCAAGTAGAAAGAAATGTTTTGAAAATGAAGATGGCAACAGTAATACAAATGTGCTTGATACAATGGATGTATGGATTGTTATAAGAACTGTAAGAGCCCCCAATAAAACGATTTAACAACAACAAAAATGTTTTAAAGAGTTAAAAATCTCGGAAACTCACAAGAACAGTTCTTCCCTGTCCTGTAGGGTTGCTGTGACTCAGCATGGACTCCACAGCAGTGAGTTTGGATTTTATTTGTATCGAGGCAATTCTGACCCAGAACAACCGGATCAATCCTAGAGATTCCTGCTGAGCCACCCCAGAGGAACGCCTGGGCCTTGGGAGCAACAGGGGCTCCTTAGAGAACAATAGCAAACGCCTGGATCACTAAAGGGAACAGGACACACAAAGAAGAAGGACGAACGAATCAAAGAAGTGAGTGAAACATACTGTTAAATCTAAATAAATAAATGTGTCATCGTTGTTCAGAACTGTCGAGTCAAATCCTACTTCGAGGGGCCAACCGCCCCATTGGGTTTTCCTAGGAAGCGGACTGCCAGGTCTTTTCTGCCACTAAGCCACTGGTTGGATGGCTTCTAATGGCCCACCTTCCAGTTAGCGGTCCCACGTCTCCTTAATAAATAAACACTGACCCTCAATAATAATAACGGCATAAGGAATGGCAACCAATTTGGGAAGGTCAACAACCAGGTAAAATATTCAATACCCATAGCACAGGAGAAGGAATGAGAAGATTTGGCTTTAATCTTTCTGGAGACTAAGGAGCAAGAACTATTGATTTGATTTCAAGGTTAAATCTGTCCAGAGATTGCGGGGGCCAGTTTAAAGGGGAGCTAATATCAAATAATATGAGAAGGAAGGACATGTTTTGAAACCAACTGTGGTAGAGGTTGTACTACACTTCTTGATATGACTGAATTATTGAATGGTATGATGTCTGGATTATGTCCTTGTGAAATTAGTGTGTGTTTTTTTTAATGAGTGTTTTGAAATGATAAAAGTAACCATAAAAAGAATAGAAATCGAATACTAATCGCGAGGGTCTTCCACATGTCCACTGAGAGACAGTCTGCTTGGTCCTGCTCCAAGCCACATGACACTGGCTTCTTAATACTTGACCAACCAGACTCTGTTGTCCTCTGTCTTCTTGGTTTCGCAGCAACTGTATTCCTGACCATCTCCTGCAGCTGCTTCTCCCCTGTCTTCGTCCTCCAAACTGGGCATTATAATGGCTTCTCTTTGCACCTGTGGTAGGATCCAGAATGTTCTACCCCCCCCCTTTATTTTGTTAACCCTGCCCACAACATGAAATAGAGTTCTTTGGTTAATCCCTCTTCAAAAGTCCTTCTTGGAAGTGAGTCATATGTGTAATGCCTGGATCCTTACCAATGCAGAGATGGAACTTCCAAATCAGAGTGCTGTGGGGGAACGAGGAGCTGGGGGAGATAAAGACAATTTGAGCTATCAGGGAAGCCAGATGGGGAGAGGAACTAGAAAAGAGGAAAAAGAACAAGCCTGGGGAATGGAAACACAGAATAATACAGTCGAAATGAGTCAAAAGAGTATAAACAACAGGATACCATTTATATACGTTTAAGAAACAATATTATATATTGCTTATACCAACCTGCATATTCATAACTCTGCATAGAATTTTAATAGTGTGGACTGGAATGATATACGTATGCCAAGTTTAGGCTAATGGTTGCCCCCCAAAAGATTTTTTTTTTAAGGATTTAAAAGAGAAGAAATTTAAATGTATCTGAATTTCTTAAGAAAAAGCATTTGAAGTCAATATACAGCATATTCAGGTGTTTGCTAATTTGGAGTGGTGTGCATGTGGCTGCTGTAAAACCTCCAGCGTGTGTCTAAATGACTGTAATAATAAAACAATCTATTGTTCTCCATTAAACCTGGTTGGATCTTCTCCAAATCCTATTGTATCTGGATTGGCTTCCCTTTTAGAAGAACTACCCTACTATCTTAGATTAAAGGACATCCTAAAATGTCACGGACACAGGAACAAAGATCTTTTCTCCAAGTGTACTAATAAACACCTTCCCTGTGCTGCTATCGACAGAGGCAATGTCATCAAGTACCTATTAACACCCCAGGTGCTATGGGATTTAGAAAGCACTGAGAAGGCACAGTCTCAGTCCTCAAGGATTCACTAATAATGAGACTTTAACACCCCTAGACGACATTAATTAAATAGAAAAAAAGAGTTGCATTAGAGAGGCATCTCAACCATAGGCATTATGGAACTCAAAAACTATCCATGGGCATTTCAAACCAAAAGAGATGTGATGATTTAGCATGTGGAGAAAATGAAAGCTGGCTCCCACTGACATTGATATATCTTAATAAAATAAGATGGATTCTAATGGCTATCTTTCTGAGGACTAACTATATTATTTACATTTTTCATTTTGTCATATGACATTGTAGATATATGAAAATGTAATTCAAATTTCCTTGCAATCTTCAGACGGCTCTCTCCCCAAGATATAATATTCTGCTTTGCTCTTAAGAAACAGAATCAATGCAATATAATTTGGTCTTGTGTTACATTGAGAACAGTAAACCTATTTTAATTCAATATTCAATTATTTTTCCATTTATATATGCATTTTTATGATTATAGAAGATAGATATCCCTGGGGCTCATATCTAGGAAATAGATCCATAAACCTGTAGACTATTCAATACATAAGAGAAAATACATTCAATTCATGGAGGGCTGATTTTTCCAAGTTCTAGCTTTACAGAAACCTCTGAAATTCTTCCCCACGATCAAGATTTCAAAGGGGGCCAACTTCCCACTCACTTGTACCATCAGTTCTTTTTAAAATAGTAGTGAAATGGAGATAAGAGAAAGCTAGATTTAGGCTAAATAGGGCATGAAGGTATTCTGAATAGGTTTTCTTACAGAGAAAAAGATTAATATAATTGGACAATGTTCCAAAATGGAATATGGAGACTACACATAAACATATATATACTATGTTGATACACCATCTTACCGAGAAGCATAGGAGAAAGGTGGATTAGACATTGCTTAATTAATAGCCTAGTAAAGAGTGAAGTGAAGTCCCATTCTCAAAGAGAAGGAGGGGAGAAACTGAGCACTAACTTAACATAAGCTGGAACCCATTCCATGGAAATGACTTTTGTTTAGGAGGGTTTGTCAAATTCAAGAAATGTGTGTCACCTGGCCATCAACACCAAGATCACCAGCAAACGTTTTTAAAATGCCAATTTATGGGCCATATGCCAGATCTATAGCACTAGGGGCACAGCGGTTAAATGTTCTACTACTAAGCAAAAGGTCAGTAGTTCAAATCCACCACTGCTCCACAGGAGAAATGTGACTCTGTTTGCTCTCATGAAGATTTACAGTTTGGGAAACTATAGAACTGTTCCACTCTGGCCTACAATGTTGTTGAGTCAGAATCAGCTCCACAGCAATGGGTTTCAATTGAGCCTCTGCTTCTGCTTTAAGCAGAACAGTTGTGGTTTCCTCTGTGTTCAATAAATAAGCTTCTACTTGAGATTTAAAGAAACTTGATGGTGCAGTTGGTTACGCATAGGAATCTTAATGGAATCCCCCAGCCACTCCAGGGGAGAAAGCTAAGGCAGTCTGATTCTGTAAAGCTTTGCAGACTTGGAAACCTTCTATCCTATAATGCCACTAAGGTCAGAATAGAATGGACAGAAGTGGGCAAGGGGTGCTCAGAAGGCTTAATTATTTCATAAATAAAAAGAGCTTGAAAATGACTGTTTAGCTCCAACTCAGTCTTTTTTTTTCAGACAAGGAACAGGGCCCCAGATTTAGGATGTGACTTGGTCAAATCTACACAGCTGAGTTGGAATGCAAAAAAGAAAAATAGAAGACGAAGAATCCTCCATTTTCTTTTACACTGAAAGCTCTTCTTATAGTTAGCAAACAAAAGCTACTAGCAAGTTGTGTCATGGTTGTATATTGTAAGTATAGTCTCTATTGTACATTGTGTTAGGTCAATTTGACCAGAGAATCAAATCCAGTGACACGACACATATGTATAAGAAAGAACTTTATATCAAGAAGTAATTTTATATGAAGAGAACATCCCAATTTAGTCCAACGCAAGGCCATAAATTCAATACTAGTCCATAAGTCCCTCTTCAGACTCACAGGACCACATCCAACGATGTAGGAAGTGCACAAGCCAGAGGGTCTGGACTCATGTCAATCCAAGGTTTTGGTGGAAACAGTGTGCACACTGGCAACTCTTTTCAAGGTGGCCACCAGAGTCCCACCCAGCAAACAAGAAGGCAGAGTTACAGAGAAAGATGGAAGTTCCCACGGCCCTCCTTAGAGAAGGCCACAATCCCAAGGAAACAGCATCAGGCTGACCTGATTGACAGGTTGTAGTACACACTTACACTTTCATACTTCTTCAAGGTGACATGAAAGTATCTAACTGCCACATACATTGTGATTTTAAGTGTTGCGCATGTGTGTGCACTTGTGAGCAGTCATACGCACATTTCTTATTCCTTAAAACTCGTATTTGACTTGACGATGTTAATAACATCTTTATTTACAGACAAGGAAAAGGAAGGTTAGTAAGTGGCTAAATTAGGACTAAAATCTACCCCCAAAAGACAAACCCAATACCATCAAGTAAATTCCAACTCATAGTGAACTGTCTATCATAGCTTATAAAAGAGAGTATAACTGCCCACAGGATTCCTGAGGCGTCATCTTCATAGCAGCCGACTGCCTCCGCTTTACTCCTTTGAAAAGCTGGTGGGTTTGAACTACTGACCTTCCATTGAGCCACCCAATGCTAAATCCATTGTGCTACCAGACACTTAAGGCTAGAACCCAATTGTCTTAATTCATAATCCAATGTATTTGTTCCTATACTCAACACCATCTCTGAGTTCTCTTTTGCCTAGTTGAGTGTTAGGGTTGGTCATCAGAATGAGTTCCTACCAAGAATATTTTGTAAGAATATTTATAAGACTATATTTACTACCATGAGTTGTTATACACAAAGAACCAAGGAACTCATAATCTTGCCAGAAGTTCTATTACCTGCAGCCTCTTCAGTGTACTAAGTTACAGATACTGTCCAGACTTGCTTGATAATATTGGGATACCAGTTTCAAGCACTGACAAACATCAAAGAATTACTATTATTGCTCATTGAAGGATGAAAAAAAAAACATTTTGGATATTCTCCCCATCTTACAAAAGAGAATTTTAGTGAGAAATGTTCAAGCCCTTCTTCCATAACATACACAATAAACTCAGATTTGTTTCATCAATCTTCTCTACTAAAAATCCCCGCAGTGCTACTCACCTTCACTACTGACGAAACCTAAGAGAAATGCACTAGCTTCCTCTTCTTTTAACTGAAATTTTTAGGTGCTTCACATATGGTCCTTCGATTGAATTCTTTTTTTTTAATCGTTCTATTAGGGGCTCATACAACTCTTATCACAATCCATACATACATCAATTGTGTAAAGCACATTTGTACATTCATTGCCCTCATCATTCTCAAAACATTTCCTCTCCACTTAAGCCCCCGGCATTAGGTCCTCATTCTTGAAGGTATCATAGACCTTGAAAAGTACTGAATGTTTCCATAAAGGAAACATCTGTTTCTATTTGTTTTTAAACCTCTCTATGTTTTTATCCAACACATACATGGGTGCCAATGTGCGCATGCACACACACACACACACACACACACACAAACACACACACACACTTTGGTTTTGCCTATAGCTCTAAAAATCCAATAGATATTTAGATAGCCTTAATTTTGCTTTCCGTTTACTCTGATGGGAAATAAATGCTGCAATATGTGTGAAAGGAATTTGTGAGCTCTAATGCTCTATTTCCACCACCTGTCACTTCATTATATTGTGGTGGCTGCATGTTGCCAGGAGCTAGGCCACTGGTATTTTAAATACCTGCAGGGTCAACCATGGTGAACAGGTTTCAGGGGAGCTTCCAGATTAAGAAATCAACTTCTGAAAACTTAGATCATTAAAGCCTTATGAATAGCGGCAAAGCATGGTCTGATAAAGAGCTGGAAAATGAATCCTTAAGGTTTGTAGGCGCTCAAAACATGACTAGAGAAGAGCTACCTCTTCATGGAGTAAACCATAAGCTTTTCAAGACCAAAGAGAGTTGTTTTCAGCTTTGACATCTTGTTATTATTGTTGAAACCATGGGTTTTCAAGAATGAAAACATTTTGAGTGAAATAATGAAAAATAAATGCTTTGTGATTACAAGTAGTTTGATACAATTACAGGGACACAAAAGCATGACTATCAAGTTGATTCCAGCTCATAGTGAATCCATAGGACAGAATAGAATTGCCCCTTTGGACATTAAGGTTGCATTTTTGGAACCAGAAAGCCTCATCTAGCTGGTGGTTTCCTTCTGCAAACCTTATGGTTAAAACCCCAACACATAACCCAGTACACCTTCAGTGCTTCTCATGGAATATTGTTGTTTTATGTTATTGTTAGGTGCCACTGAGTTGGTTCTGAACCGTAGTGACCCTATTGACAATAGAACAAAACACTGCCCAGTCCACACCAACATCACAATTATTCCTATGCCTGAGTCTATTGTTGCAGCATATGTGTCAATTAATCTTATTGATGGCCTTCATCTTTCTCTTTGACCCTTTACCAAGCAGGATGTCCTTCTCCAAGACGGTCTCTCTGGACAATATCTGCAAAGTACGTAAGAGGAAGTCTTTCCATCTTTGCTTCTAAGAAGCACTCTGGCTATACTTCTTCCAAGACAGATTTGTCCTTTAAGCAGTCCATGATGCTTTCAATATTCCTCTCCAGCACTAAGAATCAAATGAATACATTCTTCTTCAATCTTCCTTATTTAATGTCCAATTTTCACGTGCATATGAGCCATGGGAGAATACTATGTCTAGGGTATCGCATAACTTAGTCCTCAAAATAACATCCTTGCTCTTCAAATACTCCAAAGAGGTCTTGCACAGCAGATTTACCTAATGCAATACGTCTTTTGATATCTTGCCTGCCACTTCCATGAACACTGATCGTGGATCCAAGGAGGACAAAATCCTTGACAACTTCAACCTTTTCTCCATTTATTATGTTAGCTATTGGTCCACTTGTAAGGGTTTGAATCTTTGTTACAATGAATTGTAATCCATACTGAAGACTATAATCCCAAGCAAGGTTATGTCATCTGCATACCACAGGTTGTTTATAAATCTTTCTCCAATCCTGATGACACACTGTTCTTCATATAATATTACTTCTTTGATGATTTTTCTCAGTATATAGGCTGATCAAATATGATGATAATAGACAACCCTAACACACACCTTTCTGAATTTAAATCATGTAATATACTCTTATTCTATTCCCTCGATCCATGTACAAGTTCCAAATGAGCACAATGAAGTATTCTGGAATTCCCATTCTTCACAAGGTTGTCCATAGTTTGTTGTGATCCACACAGACAAATACCTTGGCATAGTCAATAAAACACAAGAAACCCTCTTTCTTGTATTCTCTGTTTCCAGCTAAGATCCATCTGACATCAGCAATGCTATCCCTTGTTTCACGTCTTCTTGTGAATCTGACCTGGACCTCTGGAAGCTCCCTAGCAATGCACCGCTGGCTGCAAATGCTAGATGATTTTCAGCAAAATTTTACTTGGGATACAACTCTGTGCAAACAAAAGCCAGGCAAGAAATCATAATAGCTGATCACGTTCACTTGCGGATCAGTGGACTTATGAGAAACAAAAGAGGTGACTTTCCAGAACGCGATGTTAAGTCGTGAGAAGCTAGAATGAAATAAGGCACATGATTTGATTCTTGATCTAGAGTTCAAAGGTAGAAAAGAAATGTTTGTATTTGGGAAGCAGAGAATAGATAGTAATTGGAAGGGGGTGCAAGGAACGTCTAAAGTCACCTGCAATATTCTATATCTTGGGTATGGTTACACAAGTGTATTCACATTGTGACAACTCAGTAAGATATAAAATTATGAGCTGTGTACTTTTATGCATGTAAATTATACTTTAATAAATACCAAAATTTACTGAGCACATACCAAGAGTTAGACTTTGAGAAGCAAAACTGCAATTATTCATTAAATTACATAAAGACTTTAAAGTCATGAGGACAAGACATGCATCTAAGAAGTAGACATCAAAACACATATATCTTTACGAACTAATGTAGTGTTACGTTGTGTTCATACATAGTACAATGAGCAAAATGTAAGTTAAAGCAAACCCACTGCATTCCATAAAATGAGTGTCATTCTCCAATGCTGTTGAAATTGTACAAACAGTACGATGTAGTTGAGCTACAAGGTATGCTATAAGTGACTTTACAAAGATCCATTATGTTCCAGCACCTTCAAGAAGTGGCTCTATTTTATTGCAACTGGGCAAGGTTTGTCAAAATGCTGTCTCAACTTCAACTTCTGCTTTTGAAACTTGCAAACATATGAAACACCTGAGGAACTCGTTAAAATGCAAATTCTGATTTTATAGATATAGTGTTGGCCTAAGACTGTAATTTTAACAAGCTCTTAGATGATATCTGTAGTATTGGTGTTAGGACCACACTTTGGGAAATAAAGATGTATGTGGCACCAAGCCGATGACCAATTTAGCCAAATAAGAAAAAGTAGAAACCCTCAGGAAGTGCTTTCCTGAATGGATTGCTTATTTGAAGTTTGAATGATTAGCCAAATCCAGTTTTAGGTTTGAATTCTTACATGTGTATTTGTTTACTTTTTAATATGAGTGCCTATTATAATTTTCAACTTGGTTTGTTTTTTAGACAAAATCCAATCAATTCAAATGACTCATGTAGTAGAAGTGAGTCAAAATCATATAAACATTTTAAAATTTTTCTAAGGAAATGTATCATTTTACCAGATGGTTACATATTCGACTTCATGAATATACTTTCTTCCTTGTTTAAATTTAGGTTTAACTGACATAGCATAAACTGCACATATGCAAAGCTTAGAATTTGATGAGATTTGGCATATATATGTACCCGTGAAATTATGGCCACACTCAAGATAATGAACATAACCTTCAATCCAAGCTTCCTTTTGTAACCATCCCTCTTGTCGCTCTCCACCTCTACCTCCAGTCCCCAAGCAACCACATACCTGCTTTGTGTTATTACGGATTATTTTGCATTTTAAAAAGTTGTGTACAAATAGAATCATCTAGTAAGTCAAGTTTCTTTCACTCAACCTAGCAATTATCTTTTTTTTCTTTTAAAAAGCATTTTATTGGGGGCTCACACAACTCTTATTACAATCCATCCATCCATCCATTGTGTCAAGCACATTTGTACATTTGTTGCCATCATCATTCTCAAAACATTTGCTTTCTGCTTGAGCCCTTGGTATCAGCTCCTCATTTCCCCCCTCCCTTCCTGTCCCCCCTCCCTCACGAACCCTTGATAAGTGATAGATTATTATTATTTTGTCATGTGTTACACTGTCCAACGTCTCCCTTCACCCACTTTTCTGTTGTCCATCCCCCAGCAGGGGGTTATATGTAGATCCTTGTGATCAATTCCCCCTTTCTACCCCACCTTCCCTCCACCCTCCCAGTATCCACTACTCTCTTTATTGGTCCTGAGGGGTATATCTGTCCTGAATTCCCTGTTTCCAGTTCTTATCTGTACCAGTGTACATCCTCTTATCTAGCCAGATTTGTAAGGTAGAATTGGGATCATGATGGTGGTGGGGAGGAAGCATTAAAGAACTAGAGGAAAGTTTCATCTTTGCTATATTGCACCCTGACTGGCTCATCTCCTCCCCGCAACCCTTCTGTAAGGGGAAGTCCAGTTGCCTACAGATGGGCTTTGGGTCACCACTCCGCACTCCCCCTCATTCACAATGATATGACTTTTTTGTTCTTTGATGCCTGGTACCTGATCCCATTGACACCTCATGATCACACAGGCTGGTGTGCTTCTTCCATGTGGGCTTTGATGCTTCTCAGCTAGATGGCCGCTTGTTCTTTCAGACCTCAGATGCTATATCTTTTGATAGCCGGGCACCATCAACTTTCTTCACCAAATTTCTTATGCACCCTCTTTGTCTTCAGCAATCATGTTGGGAAGGTGAGCATCGTGGAATGCCAGTTTAATAGAACAAAGTGTTCTTTCTAGCAATTATCTTGTAATTTCTCCATGCTTTTCCATGTATCAACAGTTTTATTTCTTTTTATTATTGAAGATGATTTTATTGTATTGATTCACCAAAATCTGCTCAACTCTTTATTTGGGTTGATTCTACTTTAGAGCAGTTACAAAAAAATCTCTATGATCCTTTGTATAAAGGGTCTTTGTACGAACATATGCTTTTTCTTATCTTTAGGTCACTGTCTACCAAAAAGGAAAGCTGAATGATATTTTAAGTGTATGTTGAACACGTTTTAGTCAAAATGTTATCCAAATTTGTACCATTTCATATTCCCATTAGCATATTATGAATATTTTATTCCTTCTACTTTCTCTCCAATATTTGATAGGGTCAGTCATTTTCATTGGCATCCTAATAGATGTGTTGTAGTTTCTTTTTGAGGCTGTTAATTTTAATTTCCCACATGAGTAATATTCACCATCTTTTCATGCTATTATATGCCATCCATGTGTCTTCTTTGGCGAAGTGTCTAAATATTTTGTCCATGTTCAAAAATTGTTTCATTTCCCTATTATTGAGTTTTTTAAAATATTTACTTCTTTTAGATAAAAACATTTATCAGGTATGCTTTGTAAATTTTTTCTCCCAGTCTGTGGCTTGTAATTTCATTGTCTTAACAATATCATTCGATGGGCAGAGATTTAAATATTAATGAATTCCAATTCATCAACTTTTCCATTTGTGGAATAAACTTTTGGTGTTGTAGCTAAAAAAAATTATCTAACCCTAGGTCAGAATTTTATACAAATGTATTTTCTGAGCAACTTTAGAATTTGAGGTTTCACATTTAATCCAAGTTCATTTTAAAATTAATCATTATGTACAATGTGATATGAATTAAAGTTCATCTCTACATATGGATATCCAAATATTGTTTCAGCACCATTTCTTTTTTTAAATCTTTTTATTATGAATTGGATAAAAGTCTATAGTGCACATTAGTTTTCCATTCAACAATTCATACATATTGTGTTTCTTGTCATTGATTACAATCCCCACAATGTAACTAACATCACTTATCCCACTTCTGTATTTTCTGTTTCCATTCTTCCTCCTTTCCTAACCCTTGGGAACTTTGTCCCTGGGGAAATGCTGCTCTTTGATCTCAGAGTTGATTGTTGTCCAGTGTGTGGACCTCCCCAAATGTTATTGTTCCCTTAAAGACCTATTGGTTGGCTGAAAACTGAATCACAGGAGTGAGTGCTGTTCCAGACCTGAAGGGTGACTAAGGGCCATAGTCTTGGGGTTTCACCAGTCTCTAACCAACCAGTAAGCCTGCTATTTTTCTTTATGACTTTGAGTTTTATTCCACATTTCTTTCCCACTCTATCCAAGACCCTCTATTGTGATCCTGCTCAGAGTTGTTAGCAGAGATGATAGCCAAGTACCATCTAGTTCTTCTGGTTTCAGGATGACAGAGGCTGTTTGTCATGTGCTCCATTACTCTGTTTGAGGAATTACTTCCATGCATCTTTGGTTTTCATCACTCTTCATCCTCCAGACATGGAGATACCAGTAGATGCACTTTAGATGACAGTTTACAAGCTTTTAAGACTCCAGTCGCTATTTACATAAAAAACATTATCTTTGTGGACTATATTATACCAAGTCATTTTGATGTTTCTTGTATATATGATCCTGAGCCCCAAGACCCAGTGAACCATTACATCAAGGCCTTAAAATATTTTTATAAATTTCCCTTATTTGTTTTATGTAAATGAATATATTTACAACACCTACCAATAACATATGTAGAAATGTTCATTGCGAAATCTATCCATACATAGTTAGCTTCTTTAATAGAATATACTTGCTCCACTTAATTATCCTCACATTTTTGTCACAATCAATTGCTCTTATATGTGTGGGTCTATCTGGAAACCCTATTCTGCTACATTGATCAATCTGTCTATCTTTTTGCCAATAGTATTTTGTCTTGATTAACATTGTTTTCTAATTAGTCTTGAATGAGGTTAAGTAGTTCTCTAACTTTGATCTCCAGTTTAGGTTTGCTTGGTCTCAGGAATCTTCCCCAAAGGAATCACATTTAGAATGAGTTTTAGAACCACCAACCTTGTCCATTTTCTAAAATTTTATAATAGTTCCTTTATAATTAATGGAGTAACCTTTCATGGGGCACTTGGTTAAACATTGGCCTGCTAATCACAAAGTCTGGAGAAAGATGAGGCTGTCTACTCTTGTAAAGCTTTATATTCTTGGAAACCATATGTAGGGTCACGATGAGTTACAATGAACTAAATTATCATGAGTTTCTGAATGGTAAGTCAGAATTTACTCTATGGCTGTGTGCTGATTTGAAATGATTAGTCAAATGCAACCGAGATGATCCTCACAACTACCTATGGTTTGGAAGATGAGAGCTCGGTTATTGTTATGGATTAAATTCTGTCCCTAAAGCCACCTGATTTGTTGTGTTTCTTTTATGACTACCCCAAGAAACAAAGACAGTGGCTTCTCATAATTGAAAACAATAATAATCAGATATTAGAGCCTATTAACATCTAGTTTACCTAATGCCTCTTCTTGGTGAATCTGCTTCATATTGAATCTGCATCATATATATAATCATTTTATTGGGAGCTTTTACAACTCTGTTACAATCCATACATCAATTATATCAGACATATTTATATATATATTTCATCATTCTTTTGTAGATATTTACTTTCCATTGAGCCCTTGGGATCAGCTCCTCTTTCTTTCCCTCCCTCCCCCCTGCCCCCATCCCTCGTAACCCCTTGATAGATCGTATATTGTTAATTATTTTTAAATTGCACACTGACCGCTATCTCCCTTACCCTCTGGTTTCTGTTGTTCTTCCCCCTGGATGGGAGTGTGTGGTTATTCATTGATATTGGTGACCCACTCCCTCCCCAACTCTCCTCCACTTCCTCCTACCCTTTTGGTATGTCTATTCCCATTCCTGTTCCTGGGTTCCATGTATTGTGAGTTTTATCTCTTGTCTATACCTATGTACATGCTCCCGTCTAGTCTAGATTGGGAAGTGGCACTGGGGTCATGATAGTGGGGGGGTGAGGAGGCTTCAAGAGATCAGAGGTATGTTTCTTAACCCATTAGTACTCTGCTGCACCCTGATTGACTCAACCCCTCCCTACGACCCCTCTGAGGGAGGATGTTCCATTGTCCATAGATGGGCTTTGTTGCTCCCCTCCAACCCGCCTCCATTCTCACCAAAGCATTTTTGTTTGTTTGTTTACTGTTTGCTGTGCATCTTCTGATGCCCATTGCCTGATCTCGATGACACCTCAGGATCACACCAGCTGGTGTGCTTCTTCCATGTGGGCTTCTTGATTCACTGTTGGATGGCCACTTGTTTAACTTCAAGCCTTTAAGACCCCAGACACCATATCTTTTAATAGCCGGGCACCATCCTCTGTCTTCACCACATCTGCTTATGCACCCATTTTGTCTCCAGTGATCGTGTAGGGGGGAAGATGCCACAATCTTTATGGAAGGAGACAACCTCACCTTTCTCCCAAGGAGTGGCTGGTGAACTTCAATTTCTAATTTTGCAGTTAGACCAAAACATAATCCACTATGTCACCAGGTCTCGTTAGATTGTCTGGTATGGGACAGACATTATTTTTCTTATCAAGTATTACAAATAATGGATAATATTAGACAATTTTTAGCAATAATGAGTTAGAGAACCCCTTGTGCAGTGGCTACCACCCCAACTCTGTCTATTGTTTCCCTGGATGACAAACATTGACTCTTTAGGGGTACTGCACAGTGCTCCCTGATGGCAGGTGACAGACAAAACTTCTGTGATCAAACAGCAAAAAGTAGATTGCATTCCTAAAGAAGTTTTTTTGACAAAAGTCATTGTTTCTCCCACCCCCACCTTTTTATATGTATATTTCTTTCAAATTGAAATATCCATGTAAACAGTGCTTTGCTAGATACTAGAGCATCTGGTGCCTTGAAATAAAGTGTTGTCACTTACATTGTCCTTTGATGTGAATAGGTGAACGAGAAACAGTAGACAACTAAATCACACAGCTGGCAAATGATTTGCACCAGGTAGCCTTGTGTCTTTCATCTGCCTCATTCAGGGGATAACAATGAGATTGGGTTCTATTTAGGGACGCTGTCCACTTTTGTGGCAGAAAACGGAGATTTTCTACTCCTGTAAAGAGTTACAGTCATGACAGTTATATCCTGTACTGGAGGGTTGCTATGAATTGGAAGTGATTCCACATGAGTAGGAGTTCAGCATTAGGGGAGCTAACTTCCCAGGATCAGAAACATTAAGGATACAGTTCTTTTGAATGAAGCATCTTTTCTCACCCATGCTTGTAGGCACAATCTGGTGTTCAGGCTTGGTTACATGGCCCCTTGGTCTCTGCCTTGTTCAGGAGAGTATTACAGAGTTTATTTAGTGTGTGTCACTCTGCAAGCCTGCCTCATGCCCAAAGATTCTCAATTTTACTTGTTCCATGAATGTAGACACCTGCCACTCTGTCCCATGGCCCGCTGATGCTCACAGCCCCATCTCATAGTCTTGGCATACAGGTCTTCACACTCTCCACATAGAGATCTTGACACACTACACTCCTGGTAATTTTTAAAGTGATTGTCCGATTTGCTATTCTTGTTTCTGAAATGGCTTTCTTTATCCCCAGCAGAAAGGCAAAACTGAGTAATCCCGGAGTTAGGGCCCGCTATACTTCATTCACTGAGTGGGAGTTACCAAAACTATGGCTAGAAGATCCATACGAAGTTATTTCACCACAGGGCAACAGGTTTTGCTGAAAAATCCATAGGAAGGGCTAAATGCTAACACTCAGAGCCCAGCACTGTGACAACGAAATGTCAATCATCAAAGAACACAAAGGCTTTTGATGATAAGTAAAGCCACATTTTATTCTAGAGCTCCCCCCCATAGTATTATTTGTCACAAAGAGGGAGTGAGCACCAATATTTACTGACCAGTATGTGGCAGGTTCTGATGTAGGCATCTTATATTGTAATAATCTCATTCCATACAAGCTAAGAAGTGTGTGTGTGTGTGTGTGTGTGTGTGTGTGTGTGTGTGTGTGTGTGTAGGTCTCCTGTGCTCAGCAACATCCTTCAGGGGTGTCCAAATCCACTAATCTCTAGGAGCAACTATGAAAATGTGTCGAATCTAAAAATGCTCCACTTCTGGGTGGTATTCCTTTTGTATTCATAGATCACTTTGGAGAGCTGCTTAAGATATATAGTGAGCAATTATTTCCTTGGCCGTAAATGTGAAGTAAGATACATATACTCCATTAGCTGCAGGGGCCATTCATGTGCTCTCACATCTGTCATGGAAACTGCCATATTGTAGTGCGGCATGACATTAATGCACTATGACATGTCATATTCCACTCGAGCAAACCTAGTCCTGCTAGGCTTTGCTTCTGGCTCAGTCAATATTTAAAACCCAGTTTGTAAATTCCCAGACCAAAAGACCAGAACACTTAAATATGAAAGCTGCAAAGGGCTATTCATACATTATTATACAGCAGTTTTTTCAACCATAATAAAAAGTTATGCAGCAGATATCAAAATATTTCATAATACTTTCATCATTCTGCTTTTAAGGTGGCATCAATTCTTCAAATAAAATGTCATAAGAATGCTAAAGCCTACTTTGTTAAATCACCAAACAAAACAACAACAAAAATTTCACTGCCCTAGAGTCAATGCTGACTCAGAGCGACACCGTGTGGGTTTCCCAGACTATAACTATTTACGGGAGTAGAAAACCCAGTCTTTCTCCAGAGGAGCTGCTGGTGATTTTGAACTGCCAACAATTTAGATCACAGCCCAATATGTAACCACCAAACCACCAGGGCTCCTTTGTCATATCACACAGGGTTCAAAGAGAACACACTTCTTGTCCACTGCCTCACTGCCCCTTAGACACCGGAATGCCCCAATGCTCCCTAATTAGCATATGTACTAGATCTTTCTTGGACGCTAATAGCTTTGGGATGTCAGGACTTCCCACAAAGTCCTAAAATAAGGAAATCTAAGTCTAGAAGTTGTCTATACCAGCATTGTCCAATAGAATTTACTGCTATGAGAGAAACGTTCGATGTTTATTCTGTTCAATCTGGTGGCCATCACAGGGCACATGTGCCTATTGAGTAGTTGAAAAGTGAACAGCATAAATGATGGTCTACATTTTGAATATCCTTACATTTTAGTTGCTTTACATGTGAATAAGCCCATATGAGTAGTGGCCACTATATTGAAAAGTGCAGGTCTATATCAATGAAGACATGTCAGCCTCTTGTGACAAATAGCGAACACACACACAAAAGATTCCTATATGAGCTCTGACATTCAGTTGCTTAAGTTCTTTCCTTTCAGCAAGACAAGGCATGGCACCAAAAGCTAAGGGTAAAACTCAGGCTAAATTGCCCTGGCATATAAAGACAGACATTGCTGACATCCTGCAATGTGGCAAAAGTTAGCCCCACTTCAAACCTGGAAATAAGACCATGTGTCCATCCTGTATCCTGTCCCACCTTATGTTGCCTACTCCTCGGGCCATTACACCTCTGCCACTGCAAACAAGGAGGGCACTTGGCTGGGTACTAGCTCCTCAAATCAGAGACCATGAGCCAAGGGAAGTGCTCACACTGCAGAGTTCGCAGCCATCAATCGAGTTGAAGGTGCAGTGAGCAAGAATGTTTTGCAAAGTCCATGTTCGGCCTGAGGGCCCCAGCTGAACTCTTGGTAAGACCACTTGGTTTGCAGCAAAGGTTCTCTGTAGCCTGCGTCATCACACTCTCGGCTCAGTTATCATCATTGGATTTCCTGATTTCTTTCTAAAATACGCATTTACCCAGTACGACTGACAGAGCCTATTGCATTCTAAATCCATAATCCAATATTTCTAAGTGGTATAACCTCTCAAGGAATGGTGGGGTATTTAAAGCTTCAAAACACAGCCCAGCAAGTTGGACATAATGGTCTTCTGTGGCCTTGAGAGAGGAAGAAGCAATAGCATCTCAATGCAGTTAATACAGTAAAGACATTTTTGGTGCTGAGGCTGAAGAGTGGAGAAACGTGAGAAGCACTCTTAAAACTCTTAGAAGATAAGGAGTTTCTGATACAGCTAGTGATGCCCAAATGATTTCTCATGCCTGCTTACTTATTGGGCTACTTAGCACAATCAATATTCTTTCTGCCCCTCCTCAATGAGCTGCACTGCTATGCTTCATTTATCCCAGTTTTTATCTGAACTACAGGTTCCTTTGACATGTATTTTTCACCCCAAAGGAAAAAGGAGGAGACCAGCCTGCCTTTTTACTGGTTGGAAGCCAGTGATGATGAAAGCACTTCTTGGCCCAAGCAGTGGGTTTCATCCTGGAAGTGCTGATGAGAGTCAAGCTGGGGGACTGGGATGGGAGGGAGCTCCCCTGCAAAGAGGTCACTGCAGAGTGGCAACTTCAGAATCTGACGATGTACTCCTGGGAATTATGAAGGCTGAACCAGCCAAGGGCGTAGCAAGAGTGTGAGAAAATTAGAAGCAACTATTGTGGCAGCATCTGCCTGTCTAGCTCTGCTACTAGACCTTGAACAATGTATCAGTAGCCCCCTAGGGCCCCCCCCCCAACCTCCAAAGCAGTAGTTTCCACACTAATTAACATAAATTGTTGTTGGCTGTTGATAAAGTGTGGGGCAAGGAAGTGGATGGGTAGAAGGCAAGCAAGAGAGTTGGGTGTGGAGGGCTGGGAGAAACCAGGCAAAGAACCCTAGTCCAGGCAAGCATCTGATGCATTGACAATTTCAACAGGAAAGGACAGCAGCTTGTGTCTTACTACCCTCCCTCCTGAGTGCCAGATACCCTGCCATCTAGACACAGGGGACTCAAGGTACAAATCAGATTCAACACAATGTCCTTTTTCTTCCAACATTGGTTTAATAATATTTGCGAAGTCACCTATTCCAACTCCCATCTAAATTCATATGCTTCCCTCCATGCCCTACTTTTGTAAAAATACTCTAATGTTCTACACAAACAGCTCCAGTAATGAGTGCTTTTCATATTCAGAGGCAACCAAATTCATTTTAAGTGGGATGGCCTGCATGTTGCTGTGATGGGGAAAGCTAGACCACCAATATTTCAAAGGCCAGCAGGTTCACTCATGGTAAGCAGGTCTCAGTGAAGCTTCCAGGCTCGGGCAGAATAAGAAGAAAGAGCTAGAGATCTATTTCCAAAATTTAGTCAATGAAAATATTTTTACTAACAACAGAATATATGACAATCTAGTATTGAAGTTAGCACCAAGCAATATTTCATTCTGTTATACATAATGTTATATAAAATTGGAACCCATTCATGGTCAACTAAATAGTACCAATTTGTGCTAGGAATGTTGAACCGAATAATTCTTCTGACATGCCCCATCTTTCCATGGTAGCACTTCCCTGGGGTACCACCCAGTTTGGTCATTCATCTAAATGAAGGGTCCTTGCTCAATACTCGAGATAAGGTACTACAGCAAAGTGTGGTGAAGAAAGCAGATGGTATCCGGCTATCGATTGGAATAGGGTCTAGGGTGTTAAAGGCTAGTATTCCAACACGCAGCCATCTATGTGAGGAGTCAAATAAATCCATACCGAAGAAGCACACCAGCCTATGTGATTCAAAGATTACGACAACAAATACGAATATGATGAAGGGAAAGCTATCCAAACTTAAATCGTGAACACCCAGTTTATAGAAGGCTTTGGAGGACAGTGGGATCCCAACACAAAACCCATCTGCCGAGTATCTAGTGAGATTAAGCCTCTGGCAGATAGCCTCTTGCAAGGGACTCCCAACAGCTTTACTATCAGCCAGAGATTACTGTAAGCTTGATTATGGTGGATGAAACCATGATATAATATGATACTTGCTCAGTTAATCTCCCTCTTGACTCAACCTGAAATTGTTTGAGGCTTAACTATTTCTCACTTGTTCCATGACAGAAATTTCTTCTCTTTTTAAATATGGTTGGTGGTCTTTACTTTCTTACTCTTTATTTTTATCTTTGAATTATTAATATTTTTCTTCTTTCTGTTTAATTTTTGTTTTTTATTGTTTCTGTTAGATTTCCCAGTTAATGAAGTATAGAAGGAGCGGGTGCATAGGGACAATAACTGATGCAAACATTTATTGGGGACTGGTGGAGGGGTGGGGAAGATGTGGAGAATTGGGGAGCGAACGATGGATGTGGGAGGAAGGAGGGAGCACTATAACAGATTTTGATGATGTAAACACAACTCTTTTTAAAAGTGACTAAACCATGGAAGTATAGGCTATGTGAATATACCAAGAGAACGAAGTAGGATGAAGTAGGAAGAGTTTTTCCTTAGGGGGCATTGAGTTTTTGTTAATGGACGTGGAATAATTTGAAAAAGAATATCAACAATGATGGCACAACATGAAGAGTCTAATTAATGGCACTGAATTATACATGGAGAAGTTGTTGAGTTGGAGAATGTTTGGTTGTACATCATAATTTTAAAAATAATACACTAATAATAATGAGTACAAGGAAGAAGAACAAGTTCTAAAATCGATCGTGGTAATGGTTGTGCACCTCTTCTTGATATGGTTGAACTATTGAATTGTATGATATGTGGATGACGTGCCAATAAAACTATTTAAAATAAATAATAGAAATAATACACAGGAAATAGATAACACACTTAAAGCTATAATTAAATAGTTGAGTCAAGTAAGTATTTCTAATTGGGTGAACTCAAAGGAAGCTGCTTTCTTATGACAGTCTAGTAGGCATGGCTCTCTGCCTTTGTGAATGAGTGTTAATGAAAATTTCCCCTTACCATCAATGACACTTGATTGCATATTTGGTCAATTTCAGACTGAAAAAGTTGCTAAAAGTTTTCAATTTCTTCACTAACTTTAGTGGATCATGTGAAACTTGAATAATAGCTATATTAATTGGACTTCATTTTGGTTGTATAGGTATTGCCTTATCACAGACAGCATTGTACTTCAAGGCAGATCTTGGCATGTTCTTATTGATGGTGAATGCAATGAATGCCATTTCTCTTGAAATTGCCATTTCTGGCATAGTACATTATATGCTCATCTGACACAAAAGGGCCAATATCACTCCATTTCAAGTTCAATCATGTTTAGAATGTTGATCTGTATGCATTTCATGTCATTTTTTATAACTTTCAAGATTTTTTATTCATATGTTGTGCATTCCACAGTCTGATTATTAATGGATGGTTGCAGCTATTTCTTCTCATTTTCAATTGTATCCACGAGCAAATGAAAATCTCCAAAGCGTTTAAGTTCAACTCTATTTTGAGCAGGTAGCTTTACCTAGTTATATTTTGAGCATCTTCCAATCTGAGAGGTTCATCTTCTGGCCCTATACCAATGCTCTGCTGCTCTTCATAAGGTTTCAGTGGGTAGACCCTCAGAAGCGGATGACATAAAACATTCAGTAAGAAGACATCAGATAAAGGGCTAATGTCCAAAATCTATAGAAAATTACAACATCTTAACAAGAATAATGTAAATAATCCAATAAAAAAATGAGCACAAGACTTAAATAGACAATTTACCATCATCCAGGTGGACAACATCCAGGATGAGATTCAGGTGGCGAATAACTAGGTGCAGAAATGTTTTCCATCATTAGCAATAAGAGAAATGCAAATTTCTCTCCAATATAAACCACAATGAGATAATCACCTAACACCAACACTTTTAGCAACACTCAGTAAGACAGAAAATAATAAATGCTGGAGAGGAAGTGGGGAGTAGGAAGGCTTTTACATTGCTGGTGGGACTGTAGAATTGTGCAACCACTGTGGAAATCAGTATGGCTCTTCCTTAGACTTGGGTGACTAAGAGGACGTCAGGAATGGGGGAGGGTTGGGGGAGAGGAGTGATAGGTTATTGAAAGAGGAGGAATGGGGTGGGAGAAAGAGAACCATATATCTAGAGGGCTTAAGAGAATGTTGTTGATTTCATTTCTTTAAAACAACAACAAATCCCTCCCAATTCCTTATCCCTTAAAACTAAATTGTGTTCTCAGTGGATTAATTTTTTTTTTAAAGAGGAAAAATAAAATTGAAATGGACTTTGGTCTTCAGTGAAAAACAAGTTCATTTCAAACAAACAGACAAAAAGTAGTGGGTGGCCTATTCATTCATCATAATCTTTTCTTAGTCTGGAAGCTCCGCTGAAATCTATTCACCCCGAGTGACACTGCTGATATTTAAAATACCCATGGCAGACTCGTCCCACTTCTTCCCTGTGTTTTCTGTATCCATTCATCCTTCTTTCACATCCATGCCTGCTTCTGATTGTTGTCTCTGGACTAATGTTGCTCTTTGATTTAGAATAGTTGATCATTCTAAACTGTGTCTTCCTCCTTGATGCTTTGGTGTTATTGTTCACTTTATAGACCTGTGTGTGGTTGGAAGTTGAGTCAAGAAGTTGAGTTCATTTGCAGACCTGAAGGGTGACTAAGAGTCAGAGTCTCAGGGGTTCCAATGTTTTTGATCAGGCCACTAAGCCTGGTAATTATTATGATGCTTCAGTTTTGCTTCAGACTTTTCTCACTCTATCCACAACCACCTATTGTCATTTCTTTCGGAGCGCTCAGCAGTGACAACCAGATGTCATCTGGTTCTTCTGGCCTTAGGGTTGGGGAGACAGAAGTCCAATTCTTCACTCTCCTTTGCTCTGAACAGGGAGAGATTGATCGGCACACCTTAGATGGTGGATCATAGTTTTTAAGACCTTAGTCACTACTCATCAAAGTAGAATGTAAGACATTGTCTTTGTGGACTATGTTGTGTCAATTGGCCTCGGTATTCCCCAGGACTTTGGTCCTGAGCCACAAGTCATAGTGACTGTTTCCTTCAAAGCCTTGGCTTATGACTGAGAAATTTTCATAAATCTACTCCCTGTATGCTCTATTATGAGAGACCTGGTGGCATACTGGTTACACATTGGGCTGCTAACCTCAAGGTCAGTAGTTTGAAACCACCAGCTTCTCTGGAGGAGAAAGACAAGGCATTCTACTCCTGTAAAGAATTACAGTCTTGAAAATCCACAGGGCCAGTTCTACCCCCTCCTATAGGGTAGCTATGCATTGGTACTGTCTTGATGTCAGTGAGTTATTCTCTACTATACATGGATATAGTTGCAGGACATATCAATGTATATGTAGAAATGCACTCTGTCAGACAAATACTGCGGAGTGCAGTCTCATTTTTCCTCCTACAACTGTTTACCTTGTGTTTCTATCTATGGATCCATTATTGTTGCATCTGTTATTGTGTACATAATAGGATTTTCCTATGTTGCCTTTAACTCCTCCCAGCGTCTTCGTTTGACAGAATGATTTTTTGCAGACCTCCCCTTCGCCAAAGTCAACATGTGTCTAATCTTTAGTATGTGGTTTACCCTCCCTCCTTCTCCAAGTTTTCCCTTTTGCATTTCATTATGAAGGTCAGGTTTTGCTACAGCATGCCATAGCCTTGTTTTTGTTAAGCAAAGGAACCGTAAGCAACATTGAGCCCAATGCCTCCATTTGGTGTAAAGGGTTAACTGGGACCCAAAGACCAAGGGGCAAGTGAGTGACAGAATAGGGACCATGCCTATTGGCTTCCAAACCAGATCCCACAGATCTATGCTATGGAGTCGCTAGACATTTGAGCCTTTCTGTACATTTAATTTCCTCAGGCACGGGAAAAGATAAGCTTTTATTTATTGTGCAGTATTGCTTTTGAAGGCATGCTTGTCTGCTGTCAGCTTGATGACACAATCTTCTCAACTTGTTTGGTGGCAGGCATTTTCTTGTATCAAAGAACTTGTTGATTCATTCTGCTCTGAAGGTTGAGATCTACAATATGAAATGAAGAAGCTATGGCCTCTGAGCCCTCAAAAGCAACATTGCTGAATCGTAGTTCGATTCCTTTTAGGCATCAGAAGTCGTTTGTTGGAAAAAGTATTAATCCACTAAAATCAAGACTCAAGAAAACAGAACCTACATCAAGCAGAATCCATTCAGAGTTCTGTAATTCAGACTCCCAATATCACTTTTGTCCGACCTACCCACATACGTCAAAATGTGTAACGCCTGCTGCTGTTGTCATTAGGTTCTGTGTAGTCGGTTCTGGATCGCGGAAACCCTCTGTACAACAGAATGAAACACTGCCGCATGCTGCCCAATCCGCACCATCATTGTGATACTTGAGCCAGGGTTGCAGCCACTGTGACAATCCGCGTTGTCAAAGGCCTTCCTCTTTTTCACTGACCCTCTGCTTCACCAAGCATGAAGTTCTGTATAACTGCCATCCATGGTAAATTATTAAAAAGTATATGAATAAAACCTATAACACATTAAACAAAACAACCAACAAGCCCAAAGAGGCAGGTGGCTAATGTCATAGTGGCTGTACTCCTTAGTTCCCTGCTGATTCCCTTTCCTGGTGACTGTCTTAACATAGTGACCGGGGTTTCTTCGTCTTCACTACAGAAAATGGCAATGAATGATACTTCTCTGCATGCCCTGAGACACGCTGTGGAAGATACTTTCCATTTGGGGATCCATATGATAAATTATTTTTAGAATTCAATATCTACCAGGACCACTCCCATTCCAGAAAGAATTTCATTAACAGGACACCGTTTGTCTCTCACAAAGAAAGTCCACACTTGCTGTATCAGATAACAAGAATTTTGTAACACATATTCAGGCAACCAGGAAGCCCTCAGTCCATGTGAACACACAATCATTGTAATTATATGAATGAGGCACTTCAATAAGGTCTTCCTCTTCATCCTCCTTGGATGTTTTCCGTTGTTTTTGTTATTTTAATTTGTATGGCGAGCTCCCTAAAATCCTGTTTGGAAGCAATCTGAGTACATATAATAGTGTCAGATCACCATCATGCATTGAGATTAAAGTGCATCTTTGAAGAGCCTGTCTCAAAGTCTCTACTGCATCCAATCAAGGCTGGCTGCTTCTAAACATCCTTCAGAGTTTTGGAGAGTGATGATAACCAGACTTGAGTTACAGTCTCGTTTTAACAATTCAGAAGACCAATTGTTGCAGGTGATTGGTAGTTGGGTGGTTCTAAGATAGTCATTAGAGATGTGATGGTTTCTAAATGAGATTTAAGGAAGGAACAGAAATCTGCTAGGTGGTAATGCACATGCTGCTGCTAACCCTGGGCGTCGAATGTCAACACCTTTTAGTGTGTCTAAGACAATGCCATCATAGCCAGAAATAAGGACCTTCACAGATTCAGAGAAACAAGTATAAAGGGATGCATCCTATATGCACATCCTAACTCCTGATGGCCCCAGGAGAGCCAGAGCACAACTGTACACCAGAGGGTATCTCTGTGAAGACTCAACTTCCAAGCCTTTGGTGAGCAACTCAGCATATTAACTGTTTACATCACTCAAGGACTCCAGTAGAAACTAAGGGAACCATTGTTCATGTACTTGAACAAGGAAAGACTTTGGAGTAGTGCAAACATTGCCAAGTCATGCTGGTTCATTGACACCAACTAAACCTAGAGGCTAGAATTTGAGCCCTACGGAAGACCCCAAAATAACACAATGAGTAGAAGGAAGTGAATTCTTTGCTTTGCTCGGCCAAATAACCTGTAAAGCTCTATCGGCCATGGTTCTCCAGAAAATTAGCACCAGTTGGAGAGTGTCAGATTTAACGACATCAAATAATTACTTGAAAAGGAAATGTACATGGATTTATAACTTTGGGGGAAAGAGTTGCAGTTTCTTTACCAGATTAGATGGTCTAAGTAGTCTTACTTCCATTCCAACCCATCTTTAATCACTGTAGTAGGACACATAAGAAATGCCTAAATGTATGACCTCCATAGGGGAATGGAATGCCTCTCCAGCTGTGGGTTCAGCACATTCCAGCTTGCACACCATCACCAAACCCTGAAAATTTAAGAATATCGGGCCCGACATGGTTTCTTAAATATAGTGGACACAAAAATGAACGCAGCCTGCTCTGCACTTTCAAGAAGTCAGAGCTCAGTGCTCTGCACCACCTTTTATCCCCTGTTCATTAGGCTGCACAGATGATGCTCCTCCCCAGTCAGCCCAGCTGCACTGCTTTGAAGGCAGCCACAAGGCGCCACTGAGATCTACAACCATCGTAGAGTCACAGTCTTCAGTCAAAACCTCGCCTGCATCGAAACCTGACGCTGCTGTTTCCTAGATTAGTAACTTTCAAAAAGAAGATTTCCTCCAAGTCTCCATGCCCACATATGTGAAATGTTACTTAGGATAGGTTCAATTTCATAGAGATTTATGAGTGTTTATCAGAGTGATCCACATTATGCATGACTACAATTGCTAGATCCACACTGAATCTCAGTAGATTCTGCTAGGTATTCTTGTCATCATTCCTTATTTGGTTCCCTTCACCAGAAGTAGATTGAGGATCTGGCAGAATTAGAAAATACTTGTCTGGTCAACATCCTTCCTCCACAGAGTTGTCTAGTGAATGCTGGAAAAGTAGACTCTGTACCAAAGATATGTTAGGCAATCAACAGGAGATCTCACATTGACTGATGTATTGGATTGGATCGTAGAGCTCTTTTCCCATTCAATGATTCCTATTAATGTCATCCATTTTAATAATTACTTCCACAAGAAGAAGATACTACAACATTTAACCCGTTCGCTTAAATGAGACCTGATACTTGTCCCAGTTTAACGTCAAAACAATGATGTACCTTCTAAGAATGTCTATTTACTTGTGCATGCATATAGTAGATTGCAGTGCTAGCTGGTACAACTGTATGGTGGGTGGTTAGTATGAGAGAGGGATGACTGACCACAATTTTTCATAAAGCACAAGACTAAGTGGAACTATAGCCTGATGGGTGGGACGGTGCATCACCATATCTGAGGTGGGTGCACCAACAGATGAGGACTTTGGCTACTATTTATCCTTCTACCTATGGGAGTTATGGTGAATGTATGTGTGAAAAGAGTGGAGAGAAAGTTTGATAATCTAAAAGGTAGACTATAGCAAAGAATTCAAGCACTCATTTGGTATCTGCTTTCTCCTTCTCTTCCTTGTCAAACTATTACATCACATTTCCTTCCTCCAACCCTCTCTGCAATTAATCAATCTTTTCAAGTCAACCCTTATCAACCTTCTAAGAAAGAGTAGAGCTGCTCCATAGGGTTCCCAAGACTGGCCTTGCAGCTAGCAGCCCAGCACTTAACCCATCTAGTTACAATAAAAGGAGCCCTGGTAGTGCAGTGATTAAGTGATGGAACCTGTTAAATCGTCCTCTGTGACCTTTTCCTTCCTTCAACTGACATTTGGATGCAAAACCCCAAGGCCCTAGAGGCTGAGAGGAGCACGAGAGGAGGAGCTATCATCCCTGAATGGTTATTTGAAGAAGAAACCCACTGCTGAGCCACATTAGACTCTGACAAGAAAGAGAAATTGCCCTGTGCTGTGCTAAACCTAAGATTGTGGAGCCCTTTGTTACAGCTGTGAGCCTGGCCACATGATCCCATGACTGCATACCCATTGCTTCTTCTATGATTAGAGACTAACATCTACTGCACAAGAATATAGTGAGAAGTAGATACGTCAAAGATCTAGCAGAGTGCCAGGCCTATGGGACCTCCTCTAAAAATAAACTCATTACCCCTCCCTGTCATACAGTCACATCACTTCATTGCAACTTGTGAAGGTTTTGCTTTTAGACAAAAAGTGCTTTTAATGATGGCAAAAACTGACACGGTGAAGTGAGTCTGAGCTCTGCTAAGTTGTTCTCCACACATGCCACTGGATGTAGGGCATCTATCTGAATAACGACTGAATATCTGAAGTCAGTGTAAGATTCACCAAAGCCTCAATTATGACAAAGCTCAACAGCCAGGCGTTCTTATGTGGGGGAAGAAAAGGTGGTGATGGGAGCAAATTTTTCTCCTCTTTCGGTTGATTTTAATCAGAATCATGTGTCTTTCCAAAATAAATAAATAACTCCTAAATTGCTATTCACATTCACCGTCACAGGACTGACTCAGAGAGTGTAGGCTGGAAGCAAGTGGTATTTCATGTCTGTAGCCAGAAAATGTCTGAGGCCTGGTCTGAAGCCCCATATTCCACATGTGATAGCTCCATTTTTTGGTAATGGTCCAAGCAAAAATACCCTCTGACAAGAAGAAGAAGAAGAAGAAGAAGAAGAAGAAGAAGAAGAAGAAGAAGAAGAAGAAGAAGAAGAAGAAGAAGAAAAAGAAGAAGAAGAAGAAGAAACTTATATAAAATCATTTCAAATAAAAAACACACTCTGGTAACCTATTCATTATTCTGGAG
Source organism: Echinops telfairi (assembly GCF_000313985.2). NCBI lineage: Eukaryota > Metazoa > Chordata > Mammalia > Afrosoricida > Tenrecidae > Echinops > Echinops telfairi. The sequence goes on from NW_022103946.1 coordinate 683,332, forward strand.
ATGCATGACAAAATAATTATACAGAGCAGGATTGTTAAAAAATCCCATTGATTTTCCACCTATTCAGATAAACTACTTATCAGGAAATGGACTGGTACTGAGAGTTCTGTGCTATCAATCAAACAACTATTGGATGTTTGATATGTGCCATGTACTTATTTGAGGCTCTGTGATTTTCGGTCAAGCAAAAGCTTGGGAATGGAGGAAACATTCAAGATCCAGTTCTCTCAGGTCTCCTCCTTGCTCACAGTTGCCCATAAGCTCACTATTACTTATTTTTGTTTAACATATTATTGCAATTTGGGTAAAGGTTTACAGAGCGAATTGGTTTTTCATTCAACAATTTGTACCCATGTTGTTTGGTGACACAATTGCCCTCCCCACAAGGTAACAGCACTCTTTCCAGTTCCACTTTCTATCAATTTTTTTTAAGTTGCCTTTCAGTCCACTTCCACGCATGGTGACCTCTGTGAGTCAGAGTATAACTGTGCTACATGCGTTCTCAATAGCTGGATTTTCAGAAAGAGTTTTTCTTCCAAGGCATCTCTGGGTGAACCTGAACTTCTAAGCTCTTGGTTGACAGCTGGGCACACTAAACTCTTTTATCACCCAAGGATATCCATCGCTTATAAATTAGTCTGTTATTCTGGTTTTCAAAGTCCTCTACTAGAAAGCCTAAGCCAAGCTTTATGAACAAACTGTGTACTCGTTGCTGGTGAACAAACCTATATTCAGGTTTTTGTTCATGCTGAATCTTCTACCTTCAGGTTTTCCCTAGCCCTGTCTGGGCCTGGTGGTATGCTATCCATCCTTTCAGCTCATCTCCAGGCTGCTACTTTCAAGAAGACTTACCCGACTACTCCTCAGAGACATACAAAGATGCTACCTCTCCTTCTCTCCTGTGCTTCAGCCCCATCTGTTTATCCTTTGTGTCATACTAGAGCTTAAACTCTGAGCACTAGGTTTGTGGGAAGCTATGTATGGTTTACAGTAGACACTCAAAATTCATTTTGAGTCTCCACAGAGATTCAACCTCCACTGAGTTCTTTCTGACCACTGACCTGCAGGTGAAAATCTTGGCACTCAGGAAGACTGTGCTTGCTGTGAATCCCCCGGCCAGCCCACAGATGTGCAAACTTGCCCTCAGGGACTTGTCTTGGCATGTCTTTTACAAAAACTGGGGTACTAGGCTTGCAGAGTTATGAGTCACACTGCCATGGTCAGAATGCCCTGAACCAATTTTGTGAGATTTTCTAATCTGAAATAGTTTATGCATCTGAATCTTGGGCCTTTCCCATTTCTATAGAACTGCCTGCAAACTGTGATGAATCGATCTGTCGGTAATCAGCATTTTGTGAGTTTCCTTTGTGTTCCAATATAGCCTCTTACTAATGGTCTTCCTCATCTTTGTTTTTGTCCTCTTTTTTATTAAATTGTTTTATTGGGGGCTCATACACCTCTTATCAAAATCCACACATACATCCACTGTGTCAATCACATCTGTACATTTGTTGCCCTCATTATTCTCAAAACATTTGCTTTCTACTTGAGCTCCTCATTTTCCCCCTCCCTCCCTGCTCCTCCTCCCATATAAGCCCTCGATCATTTATAAATTATTATTATCTTTGTCCTCCTTAGGACTTAATACATGGGTCTCTATAAATAATATTTGAATTTTGGGTCTCTTTCACCTCTAGAAGAGTACATGTGTCTTAGAAGACTAATTACTGCTTCTCAAGGGCTAGAAATGGCATACTTGTATCCTTCATAGTGTCTAACCCAGTGTTTCATGTAGAGTTCATGACTCTGAAAGCTCTTTCTTTTTTTGCCTTCTGTGTTTACTGTTGTGTCAAACATAGGATCCTTAAATATTTTTAATGAAAAAAGTTAAAAGTTGCACAAAAGACTTAAGAGTGTGTCAAGGAAATATCACAAGTGACAGAGTACAAAACATTGGAATCCAACAAGTGTGAGTTCAAGCTCTAGGTTTCTTGGGTGAGATAGTTACTAGTTGTTCTGATCCTTCATTTCCATACCTGTCTGGAGAGGGTCAGCGAAAAAGAGGATGACTCTCCAAGAGATAGAATGACACTAGGGCAACAACAAGAATAATTATGAGGATGGCACTGGACCAAGCACTGTTTCATTTTGTTGTACAAAGGGTTGCTGTGCATTAACTGGATGGTGGCATGTTAAGGGAAGTAGCAAGTTGCCTTTGGGTCAGAATTGACTCAGGGTGATCCCTGTACAACAGAACAAAGCCTTGTCTGGTCCTGCACCATCTTTAGGATTCATGAGCTGTTTAAGTTCATTGCTCAAATTCAATCACACTGCCATCAAGTCAATGTTGTACAGGAGAGAAAGAGGAGTTACAGCCTGAAAAACTCAAAGGAGCTGCTCTATCCTGTCTTATAGGATCATTATGAATGGGAACTGACTTGATGGCAGGAAGTTTGGTCTTTGGTTTGTTAAGTTCATTACTGCAGCCACTGCATGTTCAGAGTGCCGTCCATCCAAGCTATGCAGCTCCTCTTACACTGCTGTATTGGACAAAATTCTGTTGTGATCCATAGTTGCTTCTAATTGTCGAATTTTTAGATCCCCAGGCCTTTTCGGGTATGGAAAGTCCACTGAAACCTGTCCACCTGGGTGACCTACCTGATATTTGAAATACTGGTGGCCTAGGGTCCAGTGTCATCAGTCACCACAATACCATCTACTGACAGGTAGTAAAGGATACTGATTGTACCTGCCTTCCAGAGTTGTTTGAAAGGACAATGTGAAATAACTCACTTAGTATATTATCTGGCACACATGAAGCACATTCAAGGTGTTATCATTCCTGACATCAGCAAACAGGACTTGAGGGCCTTCCGTATACAGTGAACCCTCGCCACTTCGCGCTTCGACTTCCGCGGCTTCACTCTATCGCGGTTTTTGCGTAACAGCACCCACTGCCTACACCCACTCCTTCAGAGGAAAAAGACGGCGACCCACCTGTAGAGTACATCCCTTAAGTCATTTCATAGGCTATTGATTACAGTATTTGTAAGAACTATGTATAATAATACTGTATGTGAAATATGTAATACTGTAAACTAGATGCCATAAATAATATAATAAATGATAATTGTAACGTCCAAAATGTTTTACTGTATTTTCCCTTTTTCGTTTAATAAATTGGGTAATACGAGTGTAATGGTGACTAAAGGGTGTTTTTTCATGTCCTCTATGCTCTAACTACGAAAATATTTGATTTACAAATAAGGAATCCTACCTCGCGGAATTTCATTTATCACGGTAGGGTCTAGAACCGATTAACCGCGATAAACGAGAGTTCACTGTACTGAATGCTGAATGCTAAACTAAGAAGCTTGCCATTTTCTGGTTGACATGGTAGGGGATAGGCTAGCGTTGGTGAGAGAAACATGAGTGGTGAGCTTGGGAGACAGTGAGAAGGGCAGAAGCAAATTTGGTTATAGCAAATTTGTTGACATTGTGTGGAAATAACAGATATAATGCAAAGCCAGAAAATTCATGTATCCACCTGTCTGTAGAGCTTGACTGCATCATTTGTATGCACTATGATTGGTCAGTCTAAGGGAGTCAAACATCCAGTTATATATAATGAACAACACAGTAGCCCTACTTGTAAGGTTAAACAAATGAGAAATAATTCAGAACCAATTTCTCACCTATTTATGTCACACGCCAATGTGAATTCTAAATCCACATTTTAAAGTGCAATCCTCATTCCCAAAGGACCCAACAGCAAAACCAGGCACCTCCTCATTACTCCGAGAGCATTTCTGTCTTTCTCTTTCCATGGAGAAAGATTGATTAAGCCTGATTAATTTTTAATCAATTAAAATGGTGTTAAAATGCTACCTAGGAAAGATGAGTATCCCTGACTAAAACATGAATTGAAATTAAAAAGCAAAATTATCCAGCAAACAGGAAAAAATCTGTTGAGAATATTACACAGACTAAAATCCCCTCGAGATCAACGAAAGGCATTAGTGTGTGAACTAGTGGCTGCAAGCAGGCACTGTCACCACCTCACTTCCTGACAAGGGATTTAGACCCAGAGGCAAAATTTTAAAATTCAAAGAGCACCTGAACACATGTCGATGTGGAAAAATTGGTTAAAAAGGAATTAAACATTTTTAATTCAAACCAACATATGCATAAAAATAACGAACACAGAAAACCACTTTGGTTGGTGTGTTGTTAAGCATCATAGAGTTGTATCCTACTCATAGTGACCCTATTTGTACAAGAGAATGAGACGCTGCTCAGTATGCTTCCATCCTCACGATGATTGTCGTACTTGAGCCCTTTGTTGCAGTCACAGGGTCAATCATCTCCTTGAGGGTCTTTCTGCTTTTCATTAACCTTCTATTTTACCAAACACGATGTCCTGTTCGAGGGCCTGGTCTCTCCTGATAACAACTACAAAGCACATTAGACAAAGTCTTGAAATCTTTGCTTTTGAGGAGCACCCTGGCCAGGTTTCTTCCAAGAGAGGTGTTGGTGTTTGTTATTCTTTTGGCAGTCCGTGGCACTTTCAACATACTTCGCCAGCACCAGCATGCAAATGCTTTGCTCCTTCTTCGGTCCTCCCTATTGAATGTCCAATTTTCACAGGCATATAAGGCAATGGAAAATCCCATGGCTGGGGTCAGGCACACCTTCTCCCCCAGAGTAACACGCTTGCTTTTCAATACTTTAAAGAAGTCTTGTACAGCAGGTTTGCTCAATGCAATTTCTAGTTTGAATTCTTGACTGCTGCTTCTGTAGGCAGTGATTGTGGACATAAGCAAAATGAAATACTGGATAGCTTCCATCTTTTCTCCATTTAGCTTGATGTCTCCTTGTCCAGTTGTGAGGATTGTAGTCTTCTTTGTAATCCACGCTGAGTTGTAATCCATACTGAAGGTTGCAATCCTTGATCTGCATCTGTAAATGCTTCAAGTTCCTGGTGTTCTACAAGCAAGATTATCTGCATATCAAAGGTTGTTAATAAGCCTTCATTCAATCCATGGACTACATTCTTCTTCATATAATCCAGCTTCTCTGATTATTTGCTCAGCATACAGATTGAATAAATACAGGGAGAGGATACAACCCTGAGGCACTCCTTTCCTGATTTTAAACCATTCGTTATTTCCTTGCTCTGTTTCCATGAGCACAATGAAGTCTTCTGGAATTCCCACATTCTCAAGGCTATCCATAGTCTGTTATGATCCACACCGCCGAATGTCTTGGCATAGTCAATAAAACACAAGGAAGCATCCTTCTGGTATTCTCTGCTTTCAACCGAGATCCGTTTGATGCCTGCCATGATATCCCTCATGTTATCTTCTCTTCTGAATCCGGCTTGAATTTCTGGCAGCCTCCTGTTGATGTACTGCTGCCAATGATTCTATCTAATTCTCAACCACATTTGACTTGCATGTGATATCAATGATATTGTTCTATAATCTGTGCATTCTGTTAGGTCACCTTTCTTTGGAATAGGTACAAATAGCTCTCTCTTGCTGTCTTCCAACTTTCTTGTCATGGGCGAGAGAGTGCTTCCAGTGCTTCATCAGTGTGTTGAAGCATTTCAATGGGTTTTCTGTCTATTCCCCGAGCCTTTCAAACTCTCTCTCTCTCATTTTTCTGCCAGGGCTTTTAGTGTAGACTTTTTTATTATCATCAGTTCTTGCTTACATGTCCTTCCTAAAATGGTTGAGCATTTCTTCTAGTTGGTTGCCCCAGTAGCTGCCATCCAATTTTCTTGGTAAAGATAAGTGACTGATTCCTGGGACTTTGTTTTTCACCTTTGCCTTCACTGCATCTTGGACTTCTTTCAATGCCTTCATTCATAGAAATTTCCAAAAACATTTGGGAAGGATGGCAAGAAATGCATTTTTAAAATTGACTTGAGGCATGCAAAACCTAATGATGTGTATGTAGGTGTACAGGGAAGGACACATAGGCTATTTTGAAACATATGCTACTTTAATTACCTTCTTTCTTTATCAATATCTTTTTAAATAAACCCACCTGCAGTTCTGCAAAAAAATGTACTGGTGTTGATAAAGCCAGGAAGAAAAGTTAAGAGATTGTCAAAATCCCTGAGTAGCTTGACTCATTAATGATACTAATACAAAGATTGGAGGTTCAAGTCCATATACAACTATCATCGTAGAAGAAAGGCCTGGCAATCTACTTACAAAAAGTCAGCCATTGAAAGCATGTGGGCCACACATGCTATGACACACATAGGCTCACCAGGAGGCAGAATCAACTTGACTGCAACTGGCTGTTTAAAGAGATAGCACTTATTAAAAGCCTTACTCAAAATACCATGAAAAATAACCTGGTTGGATAGAATAAGCATTGACCCTTTTAGTCTTGGGCTAGTAGCAACAACAAAAATGCTGTATTGGAAAAGGTGTCTTTGAGCTGCAGCTAATAAACCTGGAAGCTGCATTCTCCTGAATTACTGGAGGGTGCTTCAAGCTAGGGGTAAGAGTAGGCTGCAGCCAGGCAGGGGCGCTGTAGAACTCGAAAGTTACCTTCCAGTCAATGGAGAATTTCCATTATCAGCAAAACAGGAGATGATGCAGAGGGAGTATGGCTAGGACTGGACTGGGATTTCAGGATTCATATGCTTTAGTCTTTGGTGAAATACAGCAAAGATGCCTCTTGGCTGTGTCTGTACATTAGAAGATGGAAGTGAGAATTGAGAAACTATCCAATGTTGGACTTGAGGTTATCCAGAGCTACAGTTCAGCAAATAGAAGGATTACAGTCCAGCTCCTATGGTGCTTCCATTCCCTTGATAATTTATGAAGAAATGAATGTGATTTTTTAGAGTTTATAAATATTCATATCATAATTTTTTAACTTTGTGATGTCTATGTACTCACTTGCTGATTGAAAATCCCAACTGTGTGGATAGTAGTAGGAACACTAATGGTACAGTGTTTATCTCTCAGCTACTACCCCAAGGGTAAGGGGTCCAAATCCACCAGTTGCTGATATTTTTGTTTTGTTTTCCTTTGGAACGAATTGTATTAATAATAAGACCTAGAGCCATGGATTTAATTCCAACACATCGCTACCCTAGAGGGCAGGGTAGAACAATCCCATAGGGCTTACAAGACTATGATCTTTGTAGATGTAGACTGTCACAACTTTCTCCACTGGTGGAATTTTGGGGTTCATACCACCTGGACCAAGTGAGCATCACCAGGACCCTAAGTATCAATAATGGCTGTCATTCCCTAAGGGCATGCTTTCTTCCAGGCTCGGTGTTTCATGGATAACTCTCCTTTAATTCATCCAGTTTTCTAGATATCCTTAGCCCCATCTTGCAGAGGAGGGAATTGAAGTTCAGAGGGGTTTTGCCCTTCATGTAAGGTCATTCAGCAAGTAAATCATCAACTGGGGCCTCCCTGACTTGCATCGCACCAGCCCACTTGCTGTGCCCTTGCTATTATACTTGACCCTTGTCCCCACACCTTTTCAATGTTTTCTGTTGTCTCTGAGAAGCTTTTCTTAATTTTCCTGTTCACACTATTCACTATTCAGGATGGAGCTCAAACATACTTCCTTTGGAAAGTCCTCTCCCCGATTCCCCCACGCTTCAAATATTGGCAGTTAATTCCTGGTGATAGGAGTTGTTTCCAGTTGCCGTCCAATTGGCTCCCACTCACGGTAACCTTATGTATCACAGAATGAAATGCAGCCTAGGCTTGTGCCAGCTTCATGATCATCTGTATGTTTGAGGTCATGATGTACTTAGATCTACATTGTAGGCAAGCAGTGTGCTGGAGAGGCCTCAGACACTGTTTGCCAACGTCCTCTGTGGGTCATCTGCATGAGAAGCACTTGGGAGCTGAGGGTATGTATGTATTCGGAGAAGGATAAAGTCATCAAGTCCATCTTGCCTCCCCAAGGCCCTATAGGGTGGAGTAGAGCTTCACCAGAAGGGCTGTTACCTACAAGGTCAGCAGTTAGAAACCACCAGCCACTCTTCAGGAGAAAGTTGAGGCTGTCTGCTCCAATGGAGACTTACAGCTCCCTAAACCCTAGGGAGCAGTTCTATTCACTCCTATTGGGCTACTATGAGTTAGAATCAATTTGATAGCAGTGGGGATTTTGGTTTGTTAGTTTGTTTGTTTGTTTGTGATGCTTAAACAGTCCAGGGCAAGTTCAGGGAGGGGTCGTTTTCCCTCAGGAAGAGTGTGGTTAGAAGTAGATGAAATAAGTATATAGAAAAATCCTCACAGAGAGAACTAAGGAATTGGTCCGGGAATTTGCTGACAGTAGCCATCAGACAAGTAACCTACATAACCTAATTTAAAGGTTTGGGGTTCTGGTATTGTCCTGTGGGCACCTTACGACTATGACTCAGGGTTCCATGATTATGAGCTATACCCCAACCACCTTGTAGCCAGGAAATCACAGTCTCGCAACCAATCCTGCAGCTGTGTTTTAAACGGGAATTATATGTGCACCCAATCAGGGTCCCTGCCCCCACATCTGTAGTTCCACCTGCAACAGTGATGAAATGACCTGCCACCAATCATCACTTGGTGATGATTTCCCTTGTCCTTTATCATAAATCATGAAAACCAGAGCTGTGAGTCAGGAGGCCCCATTGGCCACCATACTGTGTGTGTGCTAATGGTTTCCTTCATGCAGATGATTGTGGTTTTTCTCTTTGTCCTGCTTAAGGATGACTAAAAGAGTCTCTGAGAACAGATTTGAATTTGGGATCTTTCCCCTCTAGCACAACATTCAAACATTGCCCTAAGCAAAAATCAGCATTGCCTCAGGGGACTGGAAAGCACTAGCCTTTGTATTAGAACATGAGGTCATTTAGAATTTTTAAACATGTAATATAAATTAATTTTGTCCAAGAATCCCACAAGGCTATTTTTATTAAATATTCAAAGTGTTTTCCCTGTTATTTTTCCTGTTCATTTTCAAATTTCCTTCCTAAAAAGTAGCCTCTTGAGAGGAGGGGTCTGGGTGTTATGCCCTTCTCACACCCAGACTCATACCCTCACATCCCTACCTAAAAAAGCTGAACGAAGGAAAGGAGGATTGTGGCCCCCAACCATTGTGTTCTTCCCAAGGGTCAAATGTGGTCAGGTGTTGTTTGTCAGCAGACAATAGTGGCTCAGGCCTCGTATATGTCCTCTAGGAACTCACCATGGATTCCAGGTGAACGGGTACACAAAGAAGTATCCAACGGAGGATTATAAAATGAATAGCATTAATCAAAACACAAAACCCAATATGTAGACGATGCATAGACCCTTTGGGAAAGGGGAGAACTACCCCCATCGGGTTTCCAAGGCTGTCATCTTGATATAAGCAGATCGCCACATCTTTCTCAAGCCGGGGAGATGCTAGTTTGGAGCACTTACCCATGTTGCACCAGAGCTCTGAAGACCATAAAGGAGGCATGAGAAGGGGGAAAACACCTTGGAAGGATCGAGTGAAACATGCTTTTCTACTAGTGAATTAGAGAGGACTGTTTGGAGGAAGGGGCATGTACCACAAAGCACAAAACCTGCCTCTTTAAGAGAGGATGGGGTAATGAAATTGCTGATTGTGCAGACTGTAAATTATGTTCAAATAGAAATGAATAAAGAAGCCACTAGAGGCTGGTCCTCACTGTTTCCAAAAGCACATGGAAAACCCATAGGAAGATTCTTCTGGTATATATACATATATATGTATATGAAAAATCTCTAACTAATAAAATGTCAGCAATGCATTAAAAAGTCTCAGGGAGGAGAACCATGAACTACACATAATAAATCACTTTAATGGTAATAAAAGCAAGACGAAGCAAAACCCTAGGGTTGATTTTTCAGTTATCCTTGAACAATTTTATATCTTGAGAACAAATGTTGCCATAATTCCAGAAATTTATGAAAGACAGCATGTAAATATTACATTACACAGTATGTCGTATAAAGAATTTGGCACCCGCACATTTGATAGCTTCCTCATTCGGTATGTGAATTTGGTTTTGTTGTTCTGGGTTCGGGGGTGCTGTTCTTGTTCTTGTGGATGCTTTAACTTGCACTTTTTTTTGTTCTTTCTGCCAAAGAGGCTTTTAGAGATTTGTGTCGCTGGACTCTAGTGTGGAGATTCTTCTTACATGTTTTCATTCACAAGATGGAGCTTAATTTCTTTGCTCCAACTACTCAAGCTTCTTGAAATCAAGTCAATTTTGAGGAGCCCCGATTCATCCTTACTTTGGGACACCTTAAAGTCTACCAAGAGGCACAAGGTACCCACAGGTTTAATGGTTCCCACTTTTCTTTTGTTAATGAAATGTTTGCACAGCTGCTGCAGTGTGTACAGGAAGATTAAAACCTGCTGTCACTGTGTTAAGAGAAACCTGAGGCAGATTGAGCACATCTGGCCAGGGGATGAAGGAAACCTGGTAGAACTCAAATTGCCCACTTTTTTACTGGTGCTTCCAACCTGGGGGACTAGAGGCTGGAAAGAAGATGCACTGACCTTTAAAATGGACCCAAATCAATTAACCTGTGTACCTGCCAAATCAATTAACCTGTGCAACCTGTGTACCTGCTAACTTGCTAGACTTGAGCGCTTGCGCCTGCGCTGTAGTGGCCTCGAACACTCCCTTGAATTCTTGGGGAAGACTCTTCAGTGGTTCAAGATGGGGGAGGAAGTCAGCTGAGAAAGCACTTTCTCACTGGGTGTTAAGAAGAGCAGGCCAGGCACAGCAGTCTACAGTCCTTCAAAAGGAAGTAAAATGTAAACTAAAATCACAAGGCACAAAGCACCTAACTCCTACCTGAAAGGTTGGGAATTCGAAGCCACCCAGACATGTTTCTGAAAGATCACAGAAGGCCACAAGGAGTCAGAATCAACTTGCTGGCAACTAGCAACAACCTCGGCATGAATGCGATGAGCGATTAGACACACTGTGTCCTGGGTGGGAAGGAAAGTGCGGGGAGATGTTCCCAGGGTTGCACAGTTAATTCTCCCTCTCTGTGCACCTTTTGAACAAGAAAGTACCAGACTGGGGGCTGAGTGGTTGGTTGGTCACTCCTCTGAACCTAAAAGAACAGCCTGTCTGGGAGCCTGCATACCCTCCCTCAGAAGGAGTCCCTTGAGGGCAGAACCTAAGGTGTGCAGAAAGTGAGTGGCACAGCCTGCTGAGAAGCTCTCACATCTTGATTCTTTGGACTTGAGTGAGTCTTTCAGTAAACAAGCACAGCATGATTTAGGGAAGCAAACAGACCAGTAGAGATGCCCCAAAAGTTTAAAAGACTCCCCTAAGGCTGTCAACCTGCCTTTGAAAGTGCCAGGAAGCAGGGCAAATGAACTTCTTAGTCCTAACCATTGGGGCAAGATTTCCCCAACAAAGCATGATTGACCTGGGAAGGAAGCTGAAATGGAATCAGATGTAAATGAAGAATTAAGAAGGAACTAATAACCAGAAAACAGGAATGTAAAAACACAGACACCAAGTGGCTATCAGAAGAGGCTAGAGGCATCAGATCGCCCCTCTCTCATTTCTTGTCATACTCCTAAGAAAGAATTCAAATGAGAGACAGGAAAGAAGTTCAAATGGAGCGGAATGAGTAGGTTTACTTAAGGGTTAAGTCCAGTCCAGATCATGCAGATGGGCATCCCAGCTAGTCTGAGACTTGCTGCTGGATGGAAATACAAGTATTTGTAGACTGCCATTTGATGGGCCTACTGTAGACTGTTGTGGAGGGGTTTTTTGTTTGTTGGTTGGTTTTCAGTTTTTAACCAGAACTTCCATTCTGGTTAAATTCCCTTTACAGAGAATGCACAACCTCCCCAAAGCTCATGCCCTGTCTTTGCCATCTGGCCCAAACCCAAGGACAGATAAAGGCAATGTGTCTTTTCAGCCCTCTACCTTCTTTTGTGCTGGAGATATGTTGAGAAGCAGGGTATATCTTCACCTCCCTCGGGGCTGAGATTCCTTCCCTTGTTCCCCTTTTCCCTGGCCCCAAGTCTGTCTACCTGGCCTTGAGGAGTAGAAAATATGTTGGTCAAATTGACACACCAACTGGCTGGTTTTAAAACAGTTACATACATTCATTTCAGCTGCATGATGACCTGGCAGGGCTATTGGTGCAGCCAGGTGCAAACCTAGGGATGGATGTGAAACTAGCTCACCAAATAGAATCTGCTCCCAACCCACAAAACCTTCACAGAAATAGAAGAGACAGAAATCATTTATCATTGAATAAGCAATAAGTTCAAATGCGATCCCTCAGAAAGGTGGGAAAGGGAAAGAAACAAAGAACAAAAAAAAACCACACAGATACTGGAGGTTTAATGGGACACTGTAAAAAAAGAAAGAAGAAGAATGTGACTCATCATAGGCAAGCTACTAATCCACTAAAGATGTTACATTGACAGGAAGAAAAATCTTTAGGAAGCTAAGTGGACCGAATCCATTGTCTTCGTGTTTTCAAGATGTTCTTAGTTGCCAGTTGACAATAAACCAGAAACGCCCCATAGTCAGTGCTATTGGGTCCACTGTTTAGGCTGTTGTATCCACCCATCTTATAAAAGGTCTTAGCTCATTTTCAATGACTATTGTACCAAACATGGTTAAGAGCAGTTTTCCTTTCTTGAGTAACCAAAAAGTCTCACCTGTCTTGCTTCTGAGGAGCATTCTGGCTATCATTCTTCCAAGATTGATTTGATTCCTCTTCTGGCAGTTGAATGTCTAGTCAATAGTCTTCACCAACACACTTCAAATTCTTCCTCGTCTCCTTCTGTCTTCCTTACTCATTTCACATGCATTCGAGGCATTGAATATTGTGAGCTTCTGGCTGGCAGAAGACTATGGGGGACAGTTGAAGCTAACGATACATTTGTGAGATCTACAAATCAGCCTCCGGTAATTTCCCTCTGTTCATCAGGGAGGGATGGGGATCAACTGGTTACCAGAGAGTATTGGAAAGATGACGATAGGAGATCAGAATGGTTACCCTGACTTGAATGGTTAAAGTCTTGTCACCTGATGCCTACTCTGATACACATTGGGCCTGATCTGGTTTTCAATACTTTCTATCTTTGTTGGTTTTTCATATCGGGGGTTATCTCTGATGTATTTTGTCATTGTGGGTAGCCCTCTTGGACTTTTGTTATATGTTTTTCTATTTTGAAGTATATGAAATCAAGGACTGATGAACCTATAGAGACATCAAGTGGAACAAGGGTTCCTAGGGGTACAGGGGGGAGGAGGGTAAAGGGGAGCAGATATCAAGGAGTTCAAGAAGGAAATAAGTGTTCTGAAACTGTAGTAGCAATTGTACAGCAATGCTTGATGTGATTGAACTATGGAATGGTAAGATATATTTATTAGCTCCCAAAAAATGGTTTCAAAAAATGAGAAAAAAAACAAAAGGAATGTATTATTAAGTAATCACTCTATATTCAAAAGGAAATAAAGTAATGTAATAATTTTGTAGAAAAGAAAACACTCTTCCTTGGGTCCAGCACACCTTGATCATCAAAGTGACCTCTTTGCTTTTCAAAATGTTAAAAAGAATTCTTCTATAGCATTATTTTCCTGATAAAATTACTAATTTTCTGGTATCATCATGACCTGAGTAGATTTGGAATCCCAGGCCTGGGGCTGCTAGATTCCTTCTAGGAAACTGAACAAGAGGAAGGAATGCCCTAAAGTTACATTTTAAAGAAGCCCCAGGTCTGAATTTACATCATCCACCTCAATAGTTTTTTCAAAGAGCGACAGAATTTACAAGAACAAGCTTTCTAAAATGAATTCCGGGGTGGAGTGGGGGGGGGTGTTTTTCAATCAAACTAAGTCATGACCCTGGAGTTGACTCTGATCATGACTACCCCAGGTGTATCAGAGTAGACCTGTACTCCGCAGGGTTTCCACTGGCTGGTTTCTAGGAAGCAGGTTACCAGGCTTTCCTACTAGTAATTGAGTCTAGGGCAGAACTGTTTCCATCACCCATAGACTTCTTTATTTTCACCCAACCAAATCCAACCCATTTCCATTGAGTTGATTCCATTGTAGCAAATTTCTAAAACTGTGTATCTGTACTGGTTCACAGGCTGCCTTGTAGTTAGCAATCCCAATCTTAATCACCATGCCACCAGGGCTCTGTGCATTTCAACAGGGAGAATGAAAACCTCTTGCCTTTGGATATGTCCGCACAGGATCACCGGAGCTTTCTGAGTGGGGATTAGCGAGGCCACTGTTGTCCTCCGCTCTACTGTCTTCTCTGATCTATCTCTGGACTGAAAGACCACAGCAGGGTGGGATTGCTCATGAGCAGGAGAGGCTCCCGGTCCTGCAGAGTCCTCCAGTGGAGAAGAAACCAGGCTGGCCTGGGTTTCCGAGAGTTTCTGAGAGGACACTTTTCTGCCGTCGTGCCATCAAGAACCACTAACTGATGAAGCTGGTTCTTCCCTTCCTCCCTTGGAAGTGGCATGATTGTTTGTCAACAGTCTGCTCTAAAGTGAAGGGCAGCTGGCTTTCAGAAGTCACCCGGCTAAATTCGACTGACAGACAAGCGACAAGACAACAGATGGACGCTGCTGGAATGTCGTGCCTCCTCCTTCCCACCTGCTGCCAGAGCCTGCTGTTTTTTCTCTGTACAGTCTGGCTGGTAGCTCTGCCTCCCTCATCCTGTCACGGCCATTCCCCAGCAGCTCAGCAGGTGGCGGCCACATTCTCTTCACAGGCCTCCCCAGCCAGGCCCCTCCACAGAGCTAATCTTCAGGGCCCCTGCTGAAGTCCCTTTTTTTTTTTTTTTGGAGTTGACATTTTGACCGCCTCTGTTCAGTTTTTGATATGTGTCATCTTTCCCTGACCTCCTAGAGGGATGATGTCACAGAAGCAAGTGTGGTGTGATGCACGTACACGACCGGAGATGGGCTTCTGAAGTTGCACTGCTTGGATTTCAAACTCATCAAGGGCCACAGACCCACTGTGTGACCTTCAGCTGCTGACTTCCCCTTTCTGTTCCTCTCTTTCCTCTAATAAGGAGTCACTGCCTCCAACGGCTGTTGCTCCTCCTGTGAGGTGCCCTTGAGTCTGTCCTGTCTCACAGGGCCCCTATGGGCAACAGAAGGAAACCCTGTCTGGTCCTGGGCTGCCTTCACAATTGTTACTATGTTTGGATTTCAAGTTACAGCTACTGAGTCAGTCCGTATTACTGAAGGTCTGCCCTCATCCGGATGTCAGGAGGATTCCATGGATGGGTAGTTTCAAAGAGCTTAGAAAAGTTCCTGCTAGCTGCTTAAAAGACAACTAGCTGCTGACAGGACGGTGATTCATAATGGCTCTATCTGTGGTGGGGTAGACCAGTGTGCCACAGGGCTTTTCAATAGCTAGTTTTTCATAAGGAGATTGCCAAGGGTTCTTTTCTCTTGGATGTCTCTGGGTAGACTCAAACCTCCGACCTTGCTGTTAGCAGCTGGGGGCATTCACCATTTGCACGGCTCAGGATGCCTTCTTGTTATTATTGTTCTCAGCATAGCTTTTGGTGCCTTTGCGTCAGCTCTGACGCATAACAACCCTATCGATATGCCTTAGTAAATGCTGAAACTCAAACCCAAGCGCACTTCCGTCGAGTCACTGCCGACTCAGAGGGACTCCCTGTGGGTTTTCCAGACTGTGACTGTTTACAGGGGTAGAAAGCCCAGTCTTTCTCCCGAAGAGCTGTTAGTGGTTTCAAAGTGCTGACCATGTAGATCACAAGCCAACTTGTAACCGATATACCACCAAGGCTCTAAGTGAGGCAAACAAAAATGAGGCAACCACGCATATGGTTGTACCCAGGACTCTTCTCCAGATTGCAGGGGCTTGTCCTTCTAGCTTTGACTTAACCCCTGCCTCTCATATTGCTGATGAATGCCAGTATGTTTGTCCCTTAGAAAAAAAATTAAGAGATTAACATGTACGTTTTCTGGAATGACTGATTTATCAATCTTGATTGTAAAATTTGCAAGTCATCGTATTACCCTGTCTTTATTCAATTGAGATCTTAAAACAGCCACTTCTGGGGGCGAATGCTATGCCAGTTCATTGCAGTGGATAACGTCCCCTTTGACTGTCTTTCAGATATCAACAGCCACACTCAGAGGATATTGAGTCCAGGCACCCATACAAGTGCAGAGCCTCCCAGCCAATGGGACCAACTTATTAAACTCCCAGCAAAACATCTCGGTTTCCCAGAGCCCCAAACCCAGACAACTTCCCGTATGTCTGTGCAGGGAATGAAAAGAGCATGGCCCTGGAAATTGAAGCATGCAAGAGCTCAACCAGTTCCCAGTCTGACCATCGCCTCGCTTTGTGAATATCTCTGACTTACCTATTTCCCTGCAGTTCTGAACACCGCCCAGGTATCTGGGAGTTGGATCTGAGGAACCATCCTCTTGGCTCCTTGCTCAGCGCTTGACAATAAAGTGACTTTCTCCTCCTCAAAAACCAGTGTCCCAAGATTGGATTTGTGTGCGCAGCCAGCACAGATTCTTTTTGGTTCATTTACCGGCTAGGACCAATACTTACAGTCTCAGACCTAAACAGTCTGAGAACCAGAGGACCAAGTAACACTTAGCCTTACAATATAGACAAAAATGGACTCTGTTATCATGGTTTGCTTTAGGGCTATTGGCAGTTTTGTGCTTTTTACAAATATAAGATTTGTGGGACTCTTGCATCAGGCAAATCAGTGAGCACCATTTTTTCAACCGCACGTATTCACTTCATTTCTCCATGTCCCATTTTGGTCATTCTCACAATATTTCAAACTTGTTCATAATGCTGTTACTTCATAGACTACATAGCCTAGTGTAAATATAAATCTATCTATACACACACACACACACACACACACACACACACTGAAACACAGAAATCCCTGTGAATCACTTCATTGTGATATTTGCTTGGTTGGGGTGCTCTTGAGCTGGACCCACCATATTTCTGAGGCCTGTGTGTCCTGGTACTACCTTCTAATTCAAAAGCAGGACAGCCTGACCATATCTGCAGGCTAAGAAGGTATAAAGACCAGGTCGTGCAGGGTCCCGCCTCCAATGCTCTTTTCTCCTTAGTAACTCAAGGAATCATTTGCGAGCATTAATAAAGGACTCTTCATATCTGATTTTTGTTTTAGAAAGATTACACTGGCTGCTTTGAGGAGGATGGCTTTGAACTGGCAATATTGTAAACAGAGAAACAATCAGTGAGTTGTTGCAATAATAACAAACGATGAGGTCTTGAAGGAAGGCAGTGTCGAGAGGGACAAGGGAGGAGGATGAATTGAAAGCATCAGTACAGCTACATCTTAAATATACCGTGGTGTGTCAGTCTGGGTAGACTAGAGAAACAAATCTATGGACACATATATGTGTATAAGGAAGAGGTTTATATACTAGAGCAATTGAATATTGAGAAAACATCCCAGCCCAGTCCAGTCCAAGGCCATATGTCTGATATTAGCCCATATGTCCAATACCAATCTATAAAGTCTTCTTCAGACTCACCAACCACATTCAATGAAGCCAAATGCAAGATGATCACCAACCAGTGGGTAGAAAGTCTTTGGGTCCAGTGGCGTTATAAGCATCTCAGCACTGGCAGAAGCTTTTCTGTGGCTTCTCTGGTTTCAGTGGTCTGGTTACAACAGGGTAGGTCCATGTGGTTTCTCCAACTTGGGACACTAGCATAGTTCCATGTGTCTTGTCAGCTGCAATGTCTCCCAGGGAGTGGCAGAGATAAAAGTGTCTCCCACCTCCAAGGAGGAAGAAGTACCGGATTTCCCAGAATTCTCAGAAGTAGGCCATGCCCACACAGAGACCTCACTGGCTATGATCTGATTTTCAAGCTAGACTCCACCCCTACACTCTTAATCCTCAAATTGACAAACGATTATATATCTACCACACCTGGTCCTTTACTAAGCCACCTATGAAATGCTTATTAATATCCCAAAGGTCAACGGAATTCTCCAGATACTATTCTGAGTATAGAATGCAAGGGGGTTCTTTTCTACCTTGCTTTGTCACCATCTCTGCCATAAAGTAAAACATCTTTCTTTTCCTGTTTTCCTCCTTGACCATATCACCTGTGTGGTCACTTTGAACCTGGCATCAATTAAAACCCCCAGGCTTTGTGGGTAGGACCTACTCTAAAGCCGCATCTCTCCTATCCAAATTGTATGCCCTTTGTTCCAGCAAAGACATCAGTGTGTCACAGCACACACAAGGGCAACGCTTCATGTGCAATTTCATTATGGAGAATAAAAAACAAACAAAAAAAAACAGCTGAAGTCAAACTCAGACCAACAGCTCCTTGTTCCTTTCTAGAGTTTCTTTTAAGGAACCCATTACAGTAGTAGTATAGTAAGAGCCAGCTTAGGTCAAATGATCAACATTGGAGTTCTGTCTTCAAGACTTACAACTAATGTAGGCTAATTATCCTTTCTGAAAACTAGGTTTCGCCATCTGCAAATTGATACTGTGCAAGGTTTTTCATTCATTTACTCAAAAATATGTTTTTATTGACTGATTCTATATGCTGAGCACTATGCTGGGCAACAGGAATAGAATGGTAAGGACGATATCCTACGGCCAGTGCCATAGAACCTGGGGCTTATGTTCTACAAGGGTTTGAGAATTATTAAGACTGCATATGAAGAACCTAACACAAGGCCTAGCACTAGATGCCATAGAAAGGATGGCTATCATTTTCAACTAGGCTACATTGAATCTCTCATTCCCAGCATAGTAAACCATATGGTGCTCTGATTCAAAATGCCCCATAGCAGTGCATTTCATCTGACCAACACCTAATAGAGTTGTATTGAATATTGAAAGTACTATGGACTGCAGAAAGGACAAATTTATATGTCTTGAAAGAAATAAGGGAAGAGTGCTCCTTAGAGGAAGGATGGCAAGAATTAATCTTGGGATATGTTGTCAGGAGAGACTGGCCCCTGAAGAAGACATCATTTTAGATAGGGTAGAGAGGTGGCAAAGGAGAGGACGACCCTCAAGGAGATGGATTAAAACCATGGCTGCCACAATGAGCTCTGGCATAGGAACAATTGTGACCATAGTGTAGGACCAGGCAATGTTCCGTTCGGCTGTGCATAAGGTCACTGTGGGTTGGAACTGACTTGATGGTACCTAACAACAATAGCACCTAAATTATTGAGCCTTATACATTCTGTTACGTTTTTGATGACTTCCAGTTTTCTTAGATTCACACGGCATACTTTACAAGTTCAAATTTTTAATTGATGTTTGTAGCTGTTTCTTCTGATGTTGAATCATTTCCCACCAGCAAATGAAGGCCCCAACGGCTTTATTCCTTCAGGCTTTATTCGATCCACGTCATCAAGGTTGACTCGACTTTGAGAAGATAGCTTTTTCTCAGTCCTATTTGCAGAACCTTCAGAACTGAGGGGCTTATCTTCTGGCACTATCTGACCACGTTCCACTGCTATTCAGTAGGATTTCAGCACATGCCAATGTTTTGTTCTTATCCATAAGGTTTTCAGAAATCAATTCCTCAGAAATTCCTTCTCTATAGACAATTCATAGTCTGGAAGCCTGCTAGAACCTGTTTACTTGGAGTGACCCTGATGGTATTTGAAATATTAATGACATAGCTTCTAGCAGCACAAAATACTGAAGCACACACAGGAGGACAAACATATGGACAAATATTGGTAGAGTCTCTCAGAAGCCTGTATCATCTTAAGGGTCAACTAGGAAGAATCCATTCCAATCTTCAGTCACAAGGTCACTGTAGGAATGAGTTCCTTGCAGAATGTTTTTCTGAAGGTAAAATTCTCCCATGAGCCATTCACTGCCATGCGGGCCTATTTTTGGCCTTCTCACCAGGAGAAAGCAAGAAGGCAAGAGAGAGACAGTTCCAGCGAGATGGAAGCCACGGTACTTTGCAACCTTAACACAGGAAGCACAGCCCTCCACTTTTGCTGGATTCTGCTTCATTAGAAGAAAGTCACTAGGTAAAGTCCACACTGAAGGGGCAGGGGGGTTCTGCATGAGGGTGAATTTAAGGAGAAAACCTGGTGACGCAGTGTGCAACGCATTGGGCAGTTATGCACAACATCAGCGGTTTGAGCCCACCAGCGACTCCATAGGAGAGAGATGACGCTGTCTGCTCCTGTAAAGATGTAAGGCCTCAGAATCCCACTGGGGAAGTTCCGCTCCGTACTCCATGGTTGTTATGGTTTATATTTGACACAGTACCAGTGTGTGTGTGTGTGTGTGTGTGTGTGTGTGTGTGTGTGTGTGTCACATTTGGAATGCTTTCTGAACCAAGAGGTCCAATCCTCCAGCACGATTTCCGAGGGTGTTCCGCCTCCGCTCATTAAGTCTTCAGTATCTGACAAGGTTTCAAAGCTTTACATAAGGTTTTCAGCGGCTACTTCCTCTAAAGTGGGCAGCCAAGTCGTTCTCCATAGTCTCTACTTTCTCTGGAAGCTCCGCTACAACTGCTTCACTTGAAGGGACCTTGCAAATATTTGAAATACCGGAGAAATGGCTTCCAGCATCGGAGTAACACAAAAGCCACCCCCGGTACACCAAACTGAAAAACAATAGAATAGAATGATGGAAATTCCTGTACGACATTGGAAGGTCATCAGATTTCCGTTTTGGCTGTGCCCCCAATACTGCCTCATCTACCAAGAGACATGAACTGATGCTTCCCAATTGCATTGAACACGGTTTGCAAGATGAAGGACGTGACGAGGCAGAGAAGAGCTCTTTCATCCTAACGAAGACGTTGAACTGATCCAGACAAACCGCACAGGATCCCTATAAAGTGTTGGAACAGCAAGGAAGT
>NW_022103946.1:704497-705564 GCF_000313985.2 Echinops telfairi
AAAGCAGGAGGACAGTGGGAAAGGGGAAGACCTGCAACAAGATGGACGGACACAGTGCTGCGGCTTCCATGTCGCGCACAGGACCACAGGACTGGGCGGTGCTTACTTCTGTCGTGCATCCTCATGGGGTCGCTGTGAGTCAGCAGCTACCCCACAGCACTAACAGTGCTCACTCCAGCAGAGCAGGCTCTCCGCAGCCCCAGCCCCAACGCGTGAGCAAGCACTGCCCCGCCCAGTGGCCGCGAGGGAGGGAGAGCGCCCCCTGGTGGGAACCGGAAGTGACGCTCGACTTCCGGCGGCCAGTCTGCTTCCTTCAGTCGGTGAGGCAGCGCGAAGGCAGCAGCGGCAGGTGTTCTCGCTCCCTCAGACGTCAGTCAGGGTTAGCGGTTTGGGGGTGGGGGGGCTAATCTCAGAACTGAGCACTCCCTTTGACTCTGAGAAGACCCCGTAATGGCTCCCGGACAGCGGCGGCGCCTCGTTTCAGCCCCAGGCCCAAGGAGCCTGGGGCGGGTGATGGTCTGAGTGGGGGAGGGAGGTGATCAGAAGGACCAGAGGGGAGGGGCCAGGCCTTGCCAGGGGTGGAGAGTGACTTACTCTCTGTGTCCCTTTATGGGGGGACACGGGAGAGGCAGGGAGGGGTGTGGAGGACAAGCCGTCGGGTTCCCAGCACCCCTGTTGGATGGCGACTTTTGTCAGACAACTGGGAGGGGGAGGGGAGGGGCGGCCACTCAGAGGGGCAGACCTGGGGTAGGTCGCCGCTGCCCTTGGGTGACATCACCTTCCTTGACGTTACATTCATAGCCAATATCGGGTCCTTGTTACACCTCTGCAGGTGTCCCACCTTCAACGGGACCCACCCGAGCTTCTGAGGAAGATGAAGAGAAGGGAGCAGCCCACAGCGCCGTCCCCGCAGCCTGAGGAGGACCAGCCTCAGGATGAGAGACCTTCCTCTTCATCGTCGTCGTCGTCGTCGTCGTCATCTGCAGCTGCATCCTCTCAGGGAATAGATGCCTTCCGGATTCCCCCTGGGAACCGTCAACTGGCTGTGGCGCTGACCCCCAGGAGCC
>NW_022103947.1:0-1484 GCF_000313985.2 Echinops telfairi
ACCTTCTGGTGAACAAAATTTTAACAAAATAATGAAAAGCAATTGATTTAATTGTAGTTAAATACATAATATTCCAATAATTATATTTCCATTTTGCACATTAATGTTAAAATTTTTTAATTTGGAAGTACAAATCAATTTAATGAAACAATAAATATTTAAAGCAACATAACTGTCTTCTAAAATACACAATGGCAAATCTACTTTCATTCCATTTTGATCTTGTTATATATCCTTATTAATCCTAATATTTCAATACCTGAAAATCATTTAGTTTATCTTCCTATTAAATTTCTTTTCTAGAACATATTTAAATCAGCATCACATATATGAATATTTCTTGAAGTTATAAACATTAGAATATTTCTGCAGGTGTTTTTGTAATTAAATTATTTTAGATTTTGTCAATTATTTAATTGCCATCTCTTGTTCATGCATACCTTATAAAATATATAAATAACCATGGGATCCAAATAGAACTAGAAGCTCTCACCTGTGTTGAGCTGGGTTCTTTAGAGAAGCAAAAATTTGATGTGTTTGCATATATAGAGAAATTAATATCACAACAGTGTTCACAGTTTTAGAAGTGGGTAAGTCTAGCCTGTTCAAGTTTTTGAGTCAGATATGAGCTGAAAGCCTCTACTGATTCCTGTAGTTGCAGAGGCTGATAAGAAGAAAGCTGGGTGAGGAAGCTGGAAGACCACAGACTGGTTGGTGCAGAGGTGAATGAATCTGAGATTGGCTGAAAAAAATCCAAGGTTAACAATATGCTGATGGCTCCCAGGATATGCTGTGGATATAAGAGGAAGTCAGCTAGCCACATACAGGATCTGGCTCTAGCAGTAGTAGTGAGTTAGCTTATGCATATTCTCAGGTTATATGAAGAGTAGGCTGCACCAGAACAAAATCTCCCTTAATTGTCACCAAATTAACTGCTTGGCTGCTTCACAGAAGATCCCTTCATGGAGTTGACCACACTGTGGTAGATTATATCATCAAAGAATCCTGGCCCACTCATGTTGACATGTAACTAACTATAACATCAACTAATGGTAATTTTTCTTTTCAGGAGCTATTTGGTAGGAGGTGTAGTGGGCTATGCAATAGGCTGCCCACCATAAATAGTTTGAACCTACCACTTGTGCCCAGGAGAACGATGATGCATTCTGATCCTGTAAAGATTTACAGCTTCAGAAACGTGAAGAGGCAGTTCTACTCTCTCTCTGGGTCACCGTGAGTTAGAATGGGCTCAATGGCAATGAGAGGTAGTAAAGATATTTTCGATTATTTTCATTTTTTCAAAGATGAAATGGAATACATAGATCAATATTCTAGGTGTTAGTGAGTTGAAATGGACTGGTATTGACCATTTTGAATCAGAAAACCACAAAATTTACCGTGTACAGAAGGAGAAGTTCAAGAAGAATGTCATAATATTCATCACCAAAAAAGGCATTTCAAAATCTATCTTGAAGCACAATGCT
>NW_022103947.1:1584-7675 GCF_000313985.2 Echinops telfairi
TTCCGGGAACCCAGGAGGCAAGAGAATTTTGGGAATGATGAGGGCAACAAATGTATAGATGTGCTTTACACAATTGATCTATGTATTGTGATAAATTGTATGAGCCCCAATAAATTGATTAATTAAAAAAAAAATAAAAAAAAAATAAAAAAAATAAAATGCAAAGGCATTCAAAAAAAAAAATTGTAATTCAACATCTTTGTTCTGGATAATATTGGTATCTCCTTTTTATTTATTTTTCCTCACTGAGTTGCGTCAGAGAACTATCAGTTATATATTATTGATAATTGCATTTATTTGAAAATTTTAAATCTATGCTATTAAAGTTTAATCATATTAATTAATTTCAATATTACTTTTTTCTCATTTTCCCTGTTGCTTTTTCTCTCTGCTTTGGAATCGGTAATGTAACTTTTTCTTATTTTCCATACAGTACATTCAAATTTATTAATTTCACTGAAAGAACTACCTTTTCTTTTTTTCCAATTTGTGTCTTAATGTCTTTCAGTCCTAAATAGATTCTGTATATCTATTTTTGAAATATCTCTTTAAAAATATTTGTTATCATTTTAGCTCCCTCTTTTTGTTTATTCCTAATTTTATTATAACGTGTCAAGAAAACACTATCTTTAAAAAAAGAAATAACAATCTGCTGATATTTTTGTTCTTGTTTATTTTTAAGTATCTATAATTTACCAAGTTGCTTAGCAATCTAGTATATGCTTGACTTTTGTGAAGGGCCATGGATGTAAAACCAGAAAGTATTTTCGTTTGTAAGCTTATCTGTATATATCTTGATAAATGAATATCCACCTATTAGATTAAATTATTACTTATGTAGCTCATACTCCCTTTGCATAGTTTTATCTGTCAAGAATTGTTAGTTCTTATTTATGTCTAACGGATAGGTTACAACTCTTAAAGATCATATTTAAATGCAACAGAACAAAGTCTAGTTCTGTACCATGCTCACAATTGTCAAACTTGAGCCCACTGTAGTCATTGTGTCTATCTATCTCCTGGAAGGTCTTCTCTTTCACTGAAATTCTCCTTTAACATGCACGGGGCCTTTTTCCAAGGACTCATCTCTCTGGATAACATACAAAGTACTTGTGGCAAAGCTTTGCCATTCTCCCTTCTAAGGAGCATGCTGCCAGTACTTATTTCAACACAGACTTCTTTGTTCTTTTATCAGTCCATTCTACGTTTAAATACCCACATCCACATGCATCTGAGGCAATTGAAAAAATAATTCCTTCGATCCAACACACCTTAGTCTTCAAAGTGATATCCTTGCACTTCAACACTTTAAAGGGGCATTGTGCAGCTGATTTGTCCAGTGCAATATGTCACTTGATTTCTTGATGCTCTTTCCAGGGACATTGACTGTGGATCCAAGCTAGAAAAACTCATTGACAACTTTAATATTTATTCCATTTACTCTGATGTTGAATATTGGTCCAACTGTGAGGATGTTGGTTTTCTTTACATTGATATGTAATGCATGTTCAAGGCTGAAGGCAATGATCTTCATCAAAAAGTGCTTTTCTTAAGTTCTTCCTCATTTTTGGCAAATAAAGTTGCATCATCTGCATATTGAAAGTTTTTTAATAAACCTTCCTTCAATCCTAATGCCATGCTTTCTCCATTAAATCTACCTTCGTGGATTATTTTTGTAAAGGAGCCCTAGTGTGCAACCACTGGGCTGTGGTTAGTGTTAGGCTGCAAACCACAAGGTAAGCATTTCAAAACCACCAGCTGCTCCGCAGGACAAAGACATGAGTTTATACTCACTGAAGGAGTTACAGTTTCCAAATACCCCAGGGGCACTTCTACCCTGTCCTGTATGGCTGTTGTAAGTTGGAATTGACTCAATGACAGTGATTTTTGTTTGAGTTTGGAATCTAGGACTATTTGCGCAACACAGAATAAATAAGTATAGTGAAAAGTTGCACACCTTTCCTGATTTTAAATCACCCAGTATTATTCTCTTGTTCTTTTTGAAAGACTACCTCATCGTCCATGTACAAGTTCTACATGAATTCCCATTCATATCTATGTTATTAATAATTAGTATGTACACACAGTTCAATTCCTTTTCATAGTACAAAAAAAACAGTTAAATATCTTCCTGTAATTCACTTTCCACCAAGATACATATGATGTCTGTAATAATATCCCTGGTTATATTTCCTCTTCTAAACATCTGTAGAACCTCTGGAAGCTCCCTGTCAATGTACTGCTAAAACCATAGTGGAGTGATCAACAAAATTTTACTTACATGTATTATTTTATAATTTATGCATTCTGTTGGTACATATATTTTTATTGTACAAATATGGATTTATATCAGGACTAAGAGGGGTCTATGAAAATATCAAGCAGTCATGCTTGGTGTGTGTGTTTCTCATTGCATTTATAAAATTGATGCTTCCTTTGTTTTGGGATTGTAATGAGATTATCTCAGTAGCATGTGAGAGATGGATTATACTGGCTACCACGTGTCAATTGTTAATTCTTAGGAACTTTGTGAAAGAGCTCTTAGACACAACTATTATTAAAAGTCAAATTATACTTTCTCATGATTAAATACATGATAATAAACAAAGAGGATAGTTACTCAAATTATATCTCTTCTTAATCTATTGTATGTACAAAGGAAAGAAAAAAGTGCCCTGTTCAATGGCAAAGCAGAAATTAAATGATCACAATTATCACAAACAATAGTACACACTGATATTATATACCTCTTGGGTGAGGCAACAGAATGTAGCACGCAATATTTCATGGCCTTAGCGAAATTAAACTTAAGAAGCTGGAAATAAAACAGTTAGGCAAATTTATACTGCTAGATTACAAGAAAACAAGAGTCTTGAAACATCAATGACATGGAAAAGGAAACTGAAAATAATGGCTTGTAGTTCTATTTCAAAATAAAATAAAGATATATGGTGAACGACATAATGAATAATCCTTGATTATTTTAAAATAAAAGAAAGAGGGGAAAAAGAAACCTACCAAGGTCATGACCCTTTGCACTTTTTTTTTTAATTCTAAAATTTGTATTTCTCTTATAGACAGTAAACATGGTCTAGGTTGTTTATAACATAAGATCTTACTCAATTTTGTTTTTATATTATACCAAGACAAAGTTGAAGTGTATAAATGAAAATATATTAATTTTGGTGTTTTAAATATGTATATAGGTATAAATTACAAGTAACAAAATGCATAAATATTAAATGTTCAGTTTGATTAGTTTTAACAATTGTATTCACACACTCAAAAAATATGTAACATCTCGTATATTCCATAAGGTGTCTGGTTTCCTTCTTCATGCTGTCCCTTCAGCCCCCTGCAAATTGACTTCTCCCACTGTAGACTTCCTATTCTTGGATAATAGATCAATCTAATCATCATACATATACAAAGCTAAGCATTTTTTTCAAAACCATTTTATTGATAGCTTATACAGATATCATATTCCATAGTTTAATCTCATCAAGCAGTACTGTACAATTACCTCTATAATCAGTTTCAAACCATTTTCTTCCTCCTTGAACTACTTGATATCAGCTCTCTTTTACACCCCATCCCCTTACTGCCCCCCCAGATTCCCTTATTCTACTTGTTGTTTCTATAGGTTCATCAATCCTGGGTTTCATTTACATAAAATCAGAAAAATATAACAAAATTAAAGAGGTTAAATATTGTACTAGGCTTCAAACTCAGAATTGCACTGGTTTATTCCAAAGAACATGTGTTTATATTTGCCCCTCTGATCAGTGGATGCTACAGACAAGTTGTCACAGTACTATGCTTGTCTCTAAATCCTTAAACAGCTTTCAGTGGGTGCGAGGGAGGGTCTGTTCAGAAAAATGACTTTCAGGGACGATCTACTGGCCAGTTAATTCAAGGCAGAGAGGCCAGCTAAGAAAGTTAAGGCCACTGTTTCTTGGTTACCAAAGGATAATCTTGATATATTTTCTTAAAGGACACAGGACAGTAGCAGCAACTTATTATGGAGACGTTTTAAGAAAATTGAGAACTGCATTGGTGAGATAATTGCCAGAAAATCTGAGCTGAGAAATTTTTCATTTTTCATTTATGACAAGGGTAGTAAGGTTCATCCTGTAAGAATATCGTTGGGAACCCTTACTCTTCCCACCATTCTTCCATGATCTTGCCACTTCAGCCTGCCCCTTGTTCTAGTCCATCAAAGATACCAGAATTACCATTTTGATGCTGTGCAAATTTTAGAGTGTAGAATTCTCCGAGGATGGATTAAACGAATAAACACGCACACAACCCCCTGTTCTGTGGTTTTTTTCAAATCATAGCGACCCTGTAGATATGCCCTTTTTTCTGAAACTATAAATCTTTAAGGGAACAGGTATCCTCATTTTTCTGCCCCAGAGTGCTGGTGGTTTTGAACTGATGGTTGGGTTAGAAGCCCACCTCGTAACTCACTATACAACCAAGGGTTAGAGGGATGGAAACACTGTTTTCAAATATGTATAGATTTAGGTAGAAGATGTGTGAAGAAACAGTCCCTTCACATTTTGATACTTTGATTCACAATAGAATCTATGATTTGTGCTTAGTGGTTACTGATTGGACTGCATTCTGCAAGGTTAGCAGCTTGAAACCACTAACAACTTCTTCGAAGAAAGACTGGCTTTTCTATTCTCAGAAGCAGTTGCAGTCTCAGAAACTCACAGAGGAAGTTCTACTTTTTCTCATAGAGTATCCATGAGCCAACAATGACTCAATGACAGTGAGCTTTAGGATTTTATAGCAATGCTTTTTGATTTACTTTTTTTTACAGTTTCTGACTGCTTGTTAAAAGCAAAATTATCATTCTGTGGTTGGTCTAGATCACTCCACCTTTTGTATTCTGTCACATTTTACCGACATTACTGTTGATCTTAGGTGCTATCAGGTTGGTTCTGACCCATCGTGACCTTATTCACAACAGAGCAAACACTGTCTGATCCTGTGCAACCTCACAATTATTCCTCTGCTGGAGCCCATTGTTGCAGCCACAGTGACAATCTCCCAGAGGGCCTTCCTCTGCGTCACTGCCCTTCTACTTGACCAAATCTGATGTCCTCCAGGGACTGGACTCTCCTGGCACTACGTCCAAATTACATAACATGAAATTTGGCCATCCTTTGCCTCTAAGGAGCACTCTGGTGGTACTTCTTCCAAGACAGATTGGTTTGTCCTTTTAGCAGTTCAAAGTACATTCAATATTCTTCTCCATTACCACAATATGAAACACATGTTTGTTATGAATTATCTTTTGGCTAGACATAGATATCTAGTTCTGTTTTTAATTTTTCTTAATAGAACTATCATTCACAATCTTGTAAAAGTATTTTTGTCAGCATAAGTTTTCATTCACCTTAGGTAAATAACTCAGATTTGAAGTGTTGAGTCCTATGATAGGTGTATATTGAACTTTCAAGAAACTCTCACTCATTGATGTATTGTTTTATATTCTCAATAGCAGGGGTGCTCATCCTTTTTCAGCATGTGAGCTACTTATAAAATGATCAAGTCAAAATGATCTACCAAGTACAAAAATGCAAAACATATATTTTTATTTATTACATTTATTCATAAATTCATGGAGAATTCTGTATATGTACAATGTATGTTTATATACCTTACACAACTGCATGAGTCCATATTGCACAACACAACACAATGAACTGTGTACATTTTTGGTCATTAGCTGAGTTTATACTGATGACTTGCACTGAATGGAATAAGCCAGGGATGCCTAGTCCGGACAGTAGCTGCTGACAGCCAGCCTCAAGCACACTTTCAAATGATCATCAGTCATGGTGGAACAGTACTTGGACTTAATGATCTTTATGTGGGAAAAGGCTGACTCTCATAAATAAGTAGAGCAGAATAAGGCAGTCAAGGAGGTAGCACGTTTTCTCATGTTTGGGTACTTTCCCTCTGTGAGTAAGTTCCAGAACTTGCGCTCTGGACTCCAGCTGAATGTAGGTTTGTAGTGTCAAAATCTCCCATTCTGTATGAAATTGATACGTTTTTGTCTTCTTACTTGGTCCAGCTC
>NW_022103947.1:9604-11468 GCF_000313985.2 Echinops telfairi
AAAAACATTTATAGAGGTATAAATATAGGCATGTATGTATGTAGATATATTAATATAAAACAATAGGGATATATGTCTATGATCAATTTTCAGGATTTCATTAACCAGATATATGTATATTTGTCAGTTACGTGCACTGGGAGTAGTCTTTTGTCAGATATATATACAGAAAATATTTTACCCAGGCTATAGCCCATAATTGTGAGCCATTGTGGCATAGTGAGTTGTTCTTTGGGCCGCTAAGTGCAAGATCCAGTTTGAAACCATGAGAAGCTCCACTGGAGAAAGATGAGGCTTTCTGCGCCTGTAAACAGTTGCAGTTATGGAATCCCACTTATAGGAAAACTTGTATATTGTCCTATAAGATCACTAGGAATTGGAATCAACTTGTTGGCACTGAGATTTTTGCTGTTGCTGTTAACTTGCCTATTTATGTTTAAATGCTGTTCTCCCCTACAATTTGTCACTACATATTCTCCTTGGCCTGTAATTCACACTCAGTGTGAATTTCTGTGTTTCAATTCCAGAACTATCCATTTTTATAAAATATTTTTCTATCTCTAAAGTTACTTTTTTGCTATAGATAGAGTTAGGATCACATAATTAAAAAAAAAGTATACACTTCTAAAATGTATTTACCATACATATAGTGAAAAAGGTCTAATGTTGGTAAATTAGTCATAGTACTAAGCATAAATATATATTGTCTATTTTTATCATAAAAATGCACACATATTCAACTATCTAGAAATCAACATACAAGGGAGCTTCAAAAAGTTCATGAAAAAAAATTCACTATCCTTTAATTTCATCTTTTCCATAGATTCTTTGGAGCTCCCTGGTATTTCACAGCTATATTTTTCAGAATTTCGATAGTGTATCAACCAACCCTAAGTTCATATGTCTGGAAATAATAAACCTGAACCCCAATATATGTGTATTTGTATAATAATCACAACCGCATAAACTATGGTAAGTGGTGTGAGTGGCCATGCTAGGACAAGCTTAAAACCAAAAAAAACCCCAAAAACAAACTTACTTCCATTGAGGCAATGCTGATCCATAGTGACACCCCTTTAAGTTTCTGGGACTGTAACTATTTACCAGAATAGAAAGCCAGTCTACATCACCAGGGCTCCTTATAACAAGCTGGGATACAACAAATCAATGTTGCTGTTGTTGCTGTTAGGTGCCATCGAATCAGTTCCAACTCATTGTGACCTTGTGTACCACAGAATGAAACAAATAAGTAGGAAAAACAAACATATAGAAGAAAAGGAAAAAATCCATCTAGGGAGTATTTAGGAGAGAAGTAGGAGCACTAGTTGTAATTGATGTGTTTTTTGTCCTAAGAAGTGAAATGGCATTTTCACTTTGTGCTTTTATTATATCTTTTTCAAAAATTGATAATAAGTTGAGGTCTGGTTATTTTTCTTTAATATAGAAAAATTTTAACAGAAATAAATATTTTCAATTGCATCTAAAATTTAAAAACAATTTGTTAACTTAAATCCTAAAATATTATTAATATTTTGAAAGTTATGGAATAAAATGTACTTTTGTCATTACAAAGACATTAAAGGAATGGACATGTTGATAAATGACAAGGTAACATTGAAATTGACATTATGAAAATGCTGCATTTTTCTTAACTATAATTACTATGCGAAAATGATATTTCAGACACACCTAATTATTGCTCTTATGATTTTCAAAGAAAAATATGCCCCAAATCCTAATAGTTTTCTTTATGAAAGAATCTTTGGAAAAGCCTTACGTAAATTTGAAAATTTTCAAAATTAGTGAAATGTCAGTGGTTTCCAATTCTAGCTCTGTATTAGAATCACCATGAAAGATTTAAAGC
>NW_022103947.1:12826-14245 GCF_000313985.2 Echinops telfairi
TTATTATTATAAGCAGAAGCAGTCAAGAGTCTGCATGGACTAGTGTCCTTTCCTTGTGTCTTAAAATTTGAAAAGAGAATAAAGTAAGAGTTGTAAGCTATCTCCATGAGTTCTTTGATACTTTTCCCATCGGAAGATGGTACCTAATTCACCTCCCAACAAGAGTAGTTTCCTTAGTAAATTGTTCTAGCACACATGATGTGATTGATGACCGGAGGCATCTAAAACTGGATCATAGAATTCTCTGCACTCTGTTTTGGACCACATTTTGTGGGGGACTCTTTGTCAAGCATTTAGTTAGAGCGCTCTACATGTGGAGAAACTAGTCATCTGCCAAGATTCAACTAAAATTATGGCCTTATGTCAAACATCTTGGGGTGGATATTCTTAACTCATGAGTCACATTACTGACTGCTACACACTGTACAATAATAAAAAAATATCTGATAGCTGAAACTATATTTGGACTGTCTTGTTTTGGGTATCACAAGTTTTCTTCTTTTGAAAGGCTCCAGTCTTACTTTCTATTGCTCAGATTTCTGCTGTATACACATACTGACTTTCATAGGTTTTACTGTAATATTTTGACACAATGAACTATAAAATATTGCAATGATTCATTGTGAATAAATAAATATTACAGTGATGTAACACCAGGTTTGAGTATGTGAGTATTGGAGGATTAAAAGTGATTGAGGATAAGGGAAACATTTATTGTGTGAAATCAAACTTTTAAAAGTTAGTAAATCAGAAAATAGAATTATACATTAGAGTGAGATTGTCAATGAAGGCCAAACACATAAGAAGGGTCCTATTTTGACACATTGTTCTTGTTTTTTGCTTTCCTTAATTATTTAGGTGTTGTTAGGTGCCATTAAGTAGGTTCAGACTCAAAGAGGCTCTATAAACAGAACAAAATATTGCCCACTCTTCACAATTGCTATTATGTTGGCGCTCATGTTGAAGCTACTGTGTCAATTAATATTATCTAGAATCTTCCTTTTTTTCATTGCCCTTCTTTAGTAACCATGATATTCTTTTAGGACTGGTCTTTCCTAATAACATGCCCAAAGTTCTTGAGATGAAGTTTCACCATACCTGTTTTTAAGATGCATTCTGGATATGGTTATTCCAAGTTAGATCTGTTTGAATTTTTGCAGTCTATAGTATTTTCAATATTCTTCACAAGCACCATAATCCAAATGCAATGTCCAACTTTCACATGCATATGATGCAATTGGAAATATCATGGCTTTGACTCTAATTCTCAAAGTGACATCCTTGTTCTTCAAAAAATTCTACCTTACAAGTCTGGTTAGACCAGAGGATGTACACTGGAACGGATAGGAACAGGAAACACAGGGCATCCAGGACAGATGATCCCTTCAGGACCAGTGGTGAGAGTGGCGATACCTGGAG
>NW_022103947.1:15638-17079 GCF_000313985.2 Echinops telfairi
TCTCCTAGTCTTTTCTAACATGCACTTTGAATGCATCCCCCACCCCCGTCTTTTAATTGATCTTTTGCTTTCTTCATGTATATGTTCTTGATGTTCTCACAGCTTTTCAGACCTTCAACCATTTGTGTCCAATGCCTCAAATCTAGTCTTGAGATGGTCTCAATATTTAAGTGGAATATACATAAGGTCATATTTTGGCTCCAGTGGACTTGTTTTAATTTTCTTCAACTTCAACCTGAATTTACATCTTAGCAATTGGTGGTCTGGTTCACATTCCACCCTGAGCTTTTTATTTCAGCTGGTGATGCTAAGCTTCTCCATTGTCTCTGTCCAGATAAATACTCAAGTGGATTTCTGTGCACTCCGTCTGCAGCAGTCCATCTATCTTGCTGATAAGAAGTACTTGCAATAAAGAGTTTATTGGTCTTGCAAAAATTTAGCATGTGACTCCAGCTTACCCACCAAGGTAATATTTTTCCAATTACTGTTTTTTTCTCTTTGTTTTCAACTTTTACATTCCTTATTAATGCATCTTGATTGCAAGTTTGATCAGAATTAGACTGAAGATTTTGGTGGAATTCTTCAATTTTTTTTTCTCATAGTTGGTAAATATATTGAATAATTGTTGTGTGTGGTTAGCTGAGGGACTGGATGAAAATGTAATGCAGCTAAGTCCTCTATGCTCATAATTATGGGTCTGGAAGCTAACTCTGGTTAGGGAAGACCCTCATGCTTATGAGGTATAAATAACTTTTAATACACTTTTTCATTACTGAACACAGTCCTCCATGAAAGAACTGTCATAATGGAGCCAATATAAAGGACGAATCATTCCTGTGTTTAGCTGTTCACCTTGCTTGAAGGTTATCTGTAGATTAGAGCAATCAGGTTTAATAGTCCAACCCACCATAAAATGCAACAAATCTTTTCCCTATGTTTCTTGTTTATACTGATCATAGATTGCTCCCCTTGGGAGGGCTTAGGGTGATTTGAAGTCAACTAGTACTAGGCCAAGATGATGACAATTCATTGCTTGTTTACTATGTTACCTGAGTATGATATTACCCATTGGTTATGTTACTTATTCTCTGAATAACCTGTATACATGTATATCTTTTGAAAGATCTGTAAGCCCTTTTGTATATACCCATTGGAAAATGCATTCACTCTCTTGGGCATGACTTAGAGACAAGGAGCGCCCGTGCCCTGCTGTCTATATGTCTGTATTATTTTCCACAATCGCAAAATTACTCCTGAGGATCCATTCGAGTGTTGGGGACGTGTACCCGGGCAGTTGTATTGATTGGATTTCCTTGTATGGATACATATATGATAATATCATAGGCAGCATTGTGCTTCAAGATAGATTTTGAAATGCCTTTTTTGGTGATGAATATTATGACATTCTTCTTGAACTTCTCCTTCTGTACACGGTAAATTT
>NW_022103947.1:19080-24077 GCF_000313985.2 Echinops telfairi
CATGTTAAATGGAATTTGTACAGCACATTTGAGTGCAGATCTTGCTTTTCAATTTATTTTGCATAATTGCAAATGATTACATTCCAATGAGGCAATACAAACTGCAAGTCATGGGAAACATCAAAATTTCTCTTCACTAATAGGCAACAATCAGAGTTTTAAGCTTAAAGTATTGAATGACAATAAAACCAAAGGATATAGAACAACAGTCTCAACCTGTGGGTCGTGACCCCTTTGGAGGGTCAAATGACCCTTTCACAGGGGTCGCCCAAGTCATAACAGTAGCAAAATTACAGTGATGAAGTACCGACGAAAATAATTGTATGGTTGGGAGGGTCACCACCACATGAGGAACTGGACTAAAGGGTCGTGCCAACTAGGAAGGTTGAGAACCACGGATGGTGAAAGTCTATGCTCATTCTTCTTGGGGAGCTTGTGCTGGACTGGATTGTAATTGTTTGAAGGAAAATTCCTATTAAAAAAGGAGATCTTTGCCCAATGACTTTTTGTTTAGAAACTTTTGCTGTCAAGAAATCCTTCTAGACTTTGTATAACTCATATCAAATTATCTTCTTCCTAGGTTCCTCTTGAAAAAGATGTCTGATCATTTTATTTTTATTATTATCCAGTTTCATATATTACAGGGTCTTTGGCATGCTCTGCATCCTTTAATAGCTGTAGGAGTTATTTACATTCCATTACTCTTCATTTATTTTGGAGTTCAGGTTGTTGTTGTTGCTGTTGTTGTTGTTGTTAGTGGCCATAGGTAACATCATGGTAAAAGGAGAGAAGATGAAATTGTCAAGGAATTTGTCATGGTTGGATTCACAATCAATGCACATGGAAGCAGAAGTCAAGAGATCATAAGACACATCACATTGGGTAAATGTGCTGCAGAAGACATCTTTAAATTATTGAAAAACAAGGCAGATGCTTTGAGGACTAAAATTAGATGGATTGACCCAAACCTTAGTATTTTTAATCACCTCATATGCATATGAAAGTTGAACATTGAATAAGAATAATTGAAGAAGACAGAAGACTTGCAACTCCGAAGGAATGTTAATTCTGGGCAGTAAGAACTTGCCTACTCAAGGAAAATGTGGTAAGTTTGCCCCCTCAAAGTCAACATGGAAGAAATTTGATTTCATTCCAAAAGAATGAGCTGAAACACACACACACACTTATGCGTGCACATGCATCTGCACATGCACACACACACAGAACTCAGTCTTGAAGAGAAAGGTGGCAAGTATAAAGTCTACCATATTTATTTAGGCAAAGAATATGCAGCACATTTTCTTTGTCCATTGATAAGAAGACAATATCTAAGACTGTGTACAATGTACAGAGATGTTTTTTCTTTTATATGTTAGGTGCAGTCTAGTTTGTTCTAACTCATACCAACATGTTGTACAACAGTAGATACTATTCAGCCCTGCACCATATTCACCATTATTATGTTCATGCTTATTGTTGCAGTCACAGTGTCAATATATCTTGTGGAGGCTCATCTTTTCCATTGCCCTTCCACTTTACCAAGCATTATGTCCTTTTCCAGGGACTGGTCGCTCCTTATATCCAAAGTCTTGTGTGTTAGTCTAGGTACTTTAGAGAAACAAATCCACAGAAACTCATGTATAAGAGAGTTTTATATAAAGGTTAAGTGCACATCAAGAAAACATCCCAACCCAGTGCTGCCCAAGCCCACAAGTCCAATGTTAACCCATAGGTCGGACACCAATCCACAAAGTCCTCCTCCATCTCAAAAAACATACAGTATCATGCCAACTGCAGGAGGAAAACCGAATCAGCATCTCAGCAATGGCAAGGGTCTCCACACAGCTGCTCCAGCAGCCATGGTGAATTGAGGTAGGTCTATGCAGCTTCTCCTTGGGGATGTCTTAGAGGAAGTGATCCTTGCCAGCTGAGACAGGCAACTGACTAAGGCAGCTGCACCCAGGTTCCACCATCACAAAGCAAGAGACCCGAGAACTAGAAAGGCGAGGTTCACTGAGCCATTTATCTCTCTGCCTTTCAATTAATCCCAGATGTGTGTATCGACTAGGTTGGCACAATAAACTTTAACTGTCTCAATCCACCCCTTGCCAACTTGGTACCTGTAAATAATGCTTTAGCCTCACAATTTCAATTAAGTAACATCTACACCTTAATCCTATAATCCTGTGAATATTCTCCTCCACTTATGAGAGTTTGTAAGCCTTTCATGCCTTTATCCCCCAATTTTGGGTCTTGTCATCCTTGCTTCTAAGGAGCATTCTGGCTTTACTTCCAGGACAGATTTGTTTGTGTTTTGGCAGTCTGTGGTACTTTCAATATTCTTTGCCAGCATCATAATTCAAATGCATAGCTTCTTCTCCAGTCCTCCTAAGTCAATGTTCAACTTTCACATGCCTATGAGAAAATTTAAAATACCATGGTTTGGGTCAGGTACACCTTAATCCTCAGAGTAACATCTTTGCCTTCAACCCTTTTAAGATGTTTTGTGCAACAGATTTATCAAATACAGTGTGACATTTTATCTCTGTTGCTTCCATAAGTACTGATTGTGGATAAAAACAAGATAAAATCTTCAACAAGTTCTGTCTTTTTTCCATTTATCTTGATGTTACCTACTGTGAGGGCTTTGGTTTTCTGTAAATTGATTTGTAACCCTCATATAACTATAGAATGATATGATCGCCCAGCACAGCAGTAATGATAGGGACCATATATAACCAGGACAATTTTTTTCTGTTCCAAATAGAAACATGGTATACTCTTTGCATAAAACTTTCACTGATAATATAATTATCCAAAAACCTTGTAATGTACTGCACAATTTTTTTTACTATAAAATTGTTGGATATTCATGTGTTTGCCCTTTTAAGCATCATATGACTCTTTGTATATAAAGTACATTAAGAGGTATACTTTGTATATAAAGTATATACCTGGTATTATGAGGGGGTACAAAACAAAAAAACAAGAAAAATGGGATTGTGCTGCCCATAATAGAGCTTTCATAGTACACACTTTTTTCCACGTATAAAGCATCAAACACCTAGCTCTGAGTTATTGCACCCAGTGGCATTGCCTGGGGAGGTTTTCTCTGGTCATGGTGAAATTTTCATAAAAGCAATTTCCCTTGAACCTCATTTTTTGTGAAGTCCGATTTAAGAGAACATCATACAGCTGTGAAAATTTATTTCCTGCTAGGAGAAATGCCACAGAAATTGTTATGATGTTGAACACACCTTACAAGGACAGTGCCATGGGAAAAACGCAAGTATATGGGTGGTTTTCTCATTTCAAAAAAGGTGAAACGTCAATTGATGACAACCTCATTCTGGACATCCATCGACTTCCCAATTGGACAATAATATCAACATATATTTGCATTTGGAGTTTTTTCCACAAAGTCATACTGTTAATCAAACTTTCTATTCAGAAAAGATTGTATAACAGTGTGTGACAAAAACATGCCTGATTTGTGACAGACAGGTTTTTCCATTATAACAAAGCACCTACTCACACAGCCATTTCAGGGTGCCAGTTTTTGGCAAAAAAACACATATGTCTCTTGCCCTATGGACCTTACTCTGTGCAACTTCTTTTTGTTTCCAGATTTGCAGAGGGACATAAAAGGACAGCAACTTGGAGTTTTTCTTTTTTTTTTCCTTCGTGTTTTTGTTTTTAAATTAGTTTCTTGGGGCTCATATAATTCTTATCACAATACGTGCATACATCCATTGTGTCAAGCACATTTGCACATTTGTTGGAAAGGACAGCCATTTGGTGACATTTAAGAGGTGAAGAAAAAATACCAAGGAAGGTACTGTCAGCTACCAAAAAAAAAAAATGAATTTGAAAAATGTTTCCAAGAATGGAATCACTGACTTGACAATTGTATTCAGTGTAATGGAGAGTACTTTGAAGGTGATAAGGTTGTTTTGTAAAAAACCCAAACAAACCAACAAGATCAAATTAAATACATAGCTTTGAAAAAAGTTCAGGTTTTGGGGGGGATACCTCCTGTATAATGGATTTTAAAACACAAATAGGTATGAGTTCTATTCAGACAAGATTTAAAAAGTACTCTAAAATTAAATTTATGAGGCAAGCAAAACCATGGTACCAAAGCAAAAGGCATCACTAAAAAAAACTTCGGTATCAATATCCATCATGAACAAATCCTAGTCAATATATTCTAACAAAGTATCAAATATTACTACATTATCGCTAAGTGGATTTCATATAATGTATGCAAGAGTAGTACAACATTGCAAAAACATCTACTTAATGTATTATTCACATAATACAAAATAACTTCATGATGATATCTATCGATACCAACACAAACAAACAAACATTTGACAAATTCCACACTCATTCTGATTAAAAATGATAAACAATATATGAATATAAGGGAAATTCTTCAACATATATAAGGGCATGAATGTAAAAGCAATGGCCAACTGTGTTAGTCCAACTGGCAACTCGAGGGCAGGATGATTACATAGGACCACTTCCATCATGGAGGGGGCAGCGTTTTGTTCTTACTGGAATACACACATACTCTGGATATGGAGTTGCCTTCCCTGGGCACAATGCTTCTGCCAAAACTACCATTCGTGGACTTACAGAATGTCTCATCCACCAGCATGGCATCCAACATAGCACTACTTCAGATCAAGGAACTCACTTCACAGCAAATGCAGTGCGGCAATGGGCCCATGCCCATGAATCAACTGGTTGTGTCGTGTTCCTCATGATCCTGAAGCTGCTGGCTTGATAGAGTGATGGAATGGCCTCCTAAAGACACAATTACAGTGCCAGCTAGGTGGCAACAACATGCAGGGCTGGGGCAATGGTCTCCAGGAGGCTGTATATGCTCTAAACCAGTGTGCATTATATGGGGCTGTGTCTCCAATAGCCAGGATTCATGGGTCCAGGAACCAAGGGGTGGAAGCTAAAGTGACACCACTCACCATTAT
>NW_022103947.1:24791-33581 GCF_000313985.2 Echinops telfairi
GCTAGCATAGCTCCATGAGTCTTGTCAGCTGCAATGTTTCCCAGGGAGTTAACCGAAAGAAGAGACTGTCTCCCATCTCCAAAGGAGGTAATTCCAGAGTTTTCCCAGAATCCTCAGGGGAAGGACATGCCCACAGAGGCCTCACTGGCTGTGTTCTGATTGACAGGCTATATTCCATCCCTAGACTCTTAATCCTAAATTTGACAAAGGATTGTGTAACTACCACACCACCATCATTGTCAATGGAAACAGACTGAAATCAATCCCGTTGTAAATGGAAACTAGACAAGGATGCCCTGTTCACTTACATTCAAATAATGTAAGAGAGAAAATTAAAGAATCCAAAATGATTCAAAGAAGTAGAAGTATTTTTATTTGTAGATGATAAGATCCTTTTCACACGAAATCTTGGAGGTTCAACAAAGAAGCTATTATAATAGAGCATTCCAACAAAGTGACAAGGTAAAGGACAACTTGCAAAAATTAGTCAGAGTCCTCTACACAAACAACTAGAAATATGAAAAGGAAAGATGGAAAATAATAGCTTACAAAATAATGAAATGTTTGCAAATTAACCTAACCAGATACACAAAAGATTTATGCAAACAAAACTACAAATTCTACTGGACAAAATCAAAAGACACATAAATGGAAGAACATGCTATATTAATGGATTGAAAAACACTACATTATGAAAATATCATCATTACCTAAAACTGTCTGTAGATAAATTTCACTTTTTTTTTGCTTTGTTTTGTTTTGTTTTGTTTTTCATGATGGTCGCCTTTTACCCTCAATCTCTTTATAAATTCAATCTCTGGTTTCAGAAACATTGCATATAACCTTATAGCTATATTTCAGCACAATACAGACGGTCAGTTCTGACTCACAGCAAAGGAAACACTAGCACAAGGAAACACTGCCAGTCCCTGCCATCCAGCGATCACTGCTATGTCTGAGCCCACCATGGAGACCACTGTGTCGATCCATCTCTTGGCAGGTCTTCTTCCTTGTCACTGACCTTCCCACGATGTTCTACTCTATCTGGTACTTCTTTCGATTTATTTGTTCTTTTTCTTTAAAAAAAAAATCATTTTATTAGGGGCTCATACAATTCTTATCACAAGCCATCCATCCGTCCATTGT
Source organism: Echinops telfairi (assembly GCF_000313985.2). Classification (NCBI taxonomy): domain Eukaryota; kingdom Metazoa; phylum Chordata; class Mammalia; order Afrosoricida; family Tenrecidae; genus Echinops; species Echinops telfairi. Next base: position 25,938 of record NW_022103947.1, read on the forward strand.
GTCAAGCACATTTGTACATTTGTTGCCATCATCATTTTCAAAACATTTGCTTTCTATTTGAGCCCTTAATATCAGCTCTCATTTTCCCCCTTTCTCCCCCCTCCCCCTCCCTCATGAACCCTTCATAATTTATAAATTATTATTATTTTGTCATATCTTACACTGTTCAATGTCTCCCTTCACCGACTTTTCTGTTGTCCATCCCCCAGGGAGGAAGTTATATGTAGATTCTTGTCATCAGTTCCCCCTTTCTACCCCACCTTTCCTCCACGCTCCAAGTATCGCCACTCTCACCACTGGTCCTGAGGGATCATCCATCCTGGAGTCCCTGTGCTTCCAGTTCCTATCTGTACCAATGTACAGCCTCCGGTCCAACTGGATTTTTAATGTAGAACTGGGATCATGATAGTGATGGGATCAGACATAGCAACCTTTTTGTTTTAAATCATTTTCTTGGGTGCTTTCACAGATACTCAACTAGATCAAGCATAATTGTACAATTGCTGCCACCATCAGTTTCAAAACATTTTCTTTCTCCTTGAACTCTTTGATATCAACACCCCTTTATCTCCTCCCTCCCCCACCCTAGCCCCTGGACCCCTTACTATTATATTTATTTTGCCATATTTTACACCACCCAATGTATCTGTTCACATACAAATCTGTTATTCATTCCCCTCAAGTGGGGTTATACAGTCATCATTGCTATCAGTTCCCCCTTCTTGCCCTCCTTCCTATACTCTCAGGGAATCATTACTCCTGTTACTATTTCTGAAGGGTTTATAAAGCACTGGTGAAACACATAACTACACTATAGTTCTCTAATATTTTCTCTTATTATTATTATGGTTTTAGTTTTACCGCATTAATCTTGTTAGACCTGTGTGTGTTCATTTGTATAATTAAGATAGTTCAATGCATGAAATCCAAGACAAATTTCAATTTCAATGAAGATTGCCATCACAATCTTTAACAAAATTGAGAAAAATTACAAATTTTTATGTCAAGATTGAAATCTCTAGATAAGCAAAGCAGAAAAGAGTAAGAACAATTTAGAAAGTCTCTCAATTCCCTATCTGAAAACCTTTTATGCCATCATAATAGTCAAAATAGCCTAGTACTGGTAAAACAACTGATATATAGACTAGTGGAACAGAATTGAAAACCCCAAAGTAAATCCATCCACACATATGGAGAGTTGCCACACTTGCTGTTGTGATTCTGGAAGCTATGTCACTGGTATTTCAAATACCAGCAGTTACCCAAAATGAACAGGTTTCAGCAGAGCTTCCAAAATTAAATTAAAGATAGATATTCTAGGTGTAAGTGAGCTGAAATGGATTGGTATTTGCCATTTTGAATCAGAACATTATATGATTTTTCTATGATGAGAATATCAGATTCAAGAGAAATGGCATCACATTCATCATCAAAAAGGACATTTTACAATCTAGCTTACAGTACAATGCTATCTATGATAGGATAAGATCTATGAACACCAAACAGTATTACTTGAATGTAGGCACCAATCACTAGAATGAGTGATTTCTCAATTGAAGAATTCTGCCAAGGTCTTTGATTTGAATTGGATTAAACATGAAAGCAAAATACATTGGTAATTATTAGTGCCTGGAATCCACAATTGAAAACAGGGAGGAATGAATGGTAATTGAAATATATGGTCTTAGTGATAGAAGTTAAGTTGTAGGTTTTATGATAGAAGTAAGCAAGACCAATGAGTTTTTCATTGCAAATACATTTTTTAAGACACAAACTGTGACTATACCCATGGACTTCTCCAGTTGGAAGAGCAGAAAGCACATTTCCTGCATTTGAGGGGAGAGACACTGGAAAAGCTCCATAATAGCAGCTGAAACCAGGCCAGAGGTTGACTGTGAAACAGACCATGAATTGCTCATATTTAAGTTCAGGTGGAGGCTGAAGAAAATTACAACAAGCCCACCTGAGCCAAAATTCAATCATGATTATATTCTGCTAGAATTTCAAGATCATCTCAAGAATAAATTTGAACACTAATCATAAAAGATTTGATGAGATGTGGGAGTATATCAATAACATCATACATAAAGAAGGTCATTAAAAAGACAGGAAATAAAGAATAGTCCAAAGTGGATGTCAGAAGGGACTCTGAAACTTGAAATTAATTATAGAATATCTAAGAGAAACAGAAGTAACGATGAAGTAAAAGTGTGAGAAAAAAATTCAAAGAGCTCAAGGGATCACATTTCTTGAGCTCAAGAAGACAAAGTAAATATTATAATAAAATGTGAAAAGACTAAGTTAGAAAACCAAAAAGTAAACACATTTAGCATATCCTCAACTAAAAAAACTCAAGAAAAATTTCAAACCTTGAGTTATAATATTGAAAGATTCTATGGCCCAAATATTGCATTGTGTAAGAAGTATTAAAGAAGATAGAAAGAATACACAGTAAATATATATATCTATATATCCAGATATATATATATAAACTAGTCAACATTCCATCATTTCAGGATGTAGCATATGAGCAAGAACCAACAGTGCTGAAGAAATTCAAACTGCACTGAAAATATTAGTGAAAAACAACACTCCAGAAATTGATGGAATACCAATTAAATTGTTTCAACAAGTTGATCAAGCACTGGATGCACACATGTAAGGGAATTTGGGAGACAATTATTGGACAACTTCCTGAAAGAGTTCTATATTTGTACCCATTCCAAAGAAAGGTAGTTCAACAGAATGCTCAAATTGTAGAACAGTATTATTAATATCACATACAAGTATATTTTTGCTGAAGATTATCCAACAATAGTTTTAGTAGTAACTGGGTGCTCCCAGAGGCTTCGGCCAGATTCAGAAAAGGATGTGGAGCAATGGACACCATTACCGCTTTCCAATGAATCTTGGCTGAACGCAGACAATACCAGAAAGACATTTACTTATATTTCATTCACGGTCCAAGTCATTCGACTGTATAGCTCATAACAAACGATGGATATCCTTGAGACAAAAAACTTCATTGTGCTCATGCAGAACTTTCACTTAATGAAAAGTCATTAAAATAACAATGACAGCAAGAACCAAGACCAGCCTTATTTGTTGCTTAGAGACTGTTGTAATGCCTTGGATTGTGGCCCTTCGAAACCTGGAACTGTTCCAACCTCTGGCATCATCTTGTACCTGAAACAGACAAGTCTATAAAGGGAATAATGTAACACCTGAGTATTTTACCGCTCAGAATAATTAGCCATATGAAACTTAAAGGGCTACATATGAGCCCCATACAAAGCTCAGCCAGCAAAGAGGGGAATGAAATATGGACAAATATATACAGAAACCATGGGAAAAAGCCTGTAGATACTATTACAATATTACCATATTAGTGTAGTACTCAGGGAATAACAAATAATGCTACAAAATGAAATGTGTATACACTGTTGAATGGAAAAGTGATTTTTTTTTCTTCAGAATTTCATTCAAACCACACACACATAAGCAAAAGGAATACAAACCAAAAGCAAATCAAGTGAGGCAGGAGTATGTCAATGACACAAAGAACGAACCACTGGAATCCTGGCCAAACATTTGGTGTTTAGACACACTCAGAATCCCTCAGAAGACAAATGGTGGTGCTCTGCTTTGGAAAGGCCGGGTCCAGAAAGCTCTGTTGAGCAGTACTTATTTACACAAATGGGGTCACCAGGAATTGGAATGAATGTAATGTAAACTACCAACAATCAGTATAAGTGAGGTGTACACATGACTCTTTTTTCTGTCATTCTTGCCAGAATTGGGGCACAATTGTATTATGCAAATACAATAGCTTTATTATTCAAATACAATAGCTTTTTATCTCATATGTTTTGTTTATCAATTTTAATAGCACAAGCATCCCCGTGCCTATTTGGTACCTTTTGACCGTAAGACATCAGATGATATACTTTCTCACTCCTCCTGGATGGACATGAGGAAGAACATACTTTCATCTGCTAACAAACCATGACTAAAGCAATGTCTTCCAGCGTATTTGATGACAATTAATACTTTATTCTCACCTTCCATGAAAGACAATCGGGTTTTGATTCCTAGTCAATGAACTTCAAGCACAGTCACTATATGTTGATCAGTAAGTCTTGTTGTTTCTGTGATGTTTACCAACTTTCAGCAGCATGTTCAATCTATGATCTTCTATATCTATTAAGACTAAGCCATTAGAAACTCTGTGGATCATGTTGCTTCTGACCTCATGAGTTAGGAACAACTCAAAGACAACTGACATTACCATCACCACCTACTTTCTTTTATACAAGTCAGAACCACATTGACCCTATTAATTTTATTTACAAATTATTCTTTCATTACTCTGTTAAATAAGAATCAATGATTAGACATAGAGTTAGTTGATTGCCCCTTCAAAATAGCAGACATATTTTAACAAGAGAATTAATTCAGTGCCTGTAATTGCAGAAATGACTAACAGGGCATTCTGGTTCAGAGATGGCTCATCAAACTTAGCTGGAGGGGCTGGCCAGTTTATGTAGAGATTTTTTTCCAAAGCTGTATTACTGAAAATATCTCAAGTTTATTTTATAAACTTCCACAGCAGTTTTCCATTTTGCTCAGCTACCCAGATGTGGGATACTTTCTCCTTTTCTCTCTTGCAGCTATATGAAAAAATGAAATAATAGAGGAAGAAATAAGAAATGAAAACCAAGCAGAAAAAATGCAGCACACCACAAAAACCCAAAAGGGCTGATTTACCTTTCAAAGAAGTAGGTTTGGGGAAGTTTTCCTTGTTTGGCTTTAGGTGTTTGTTTTGTTTAATATCTAATTCTGAAAAGGCATTTTCAAAATAGTCAACACTAAACATTTAAGTTGAAAAATTATCTTACTTAAGAATTGCCTTGCACACTTGACTCTGGTTTTTTTCTAACTCTTCTTTAGTTTGTTCCCACAACACACTCTCCGCTCTGTCCTCTTACAAGAGAGTAGAAGTAAAATATTAATTCTAGTAGACCAAGGAAATGTCTGACTCCCGAGATATAACTTTACAATCATAAATAGCATGATGCTGTTCTCTCTCAAAGTTTTCTTTAGAGAAGAGTCCTACTAGGAGGAGATTTAGCTACTAAATTGCAATTATGTGGCAAGATTCTGGAAACACGCTGAGCTGTAGGAGCATACAATCAAAGAAAGAAGTGAAGTCAAATGAAGATTTCTAATTGATTGGAATGACTGAGAAAGGGTTAGTATTGGTTTATAAGTGCACACCAAAATGCTGTTGGCATTTTGTAGTCAAGTGAAAAGTTACCAGAAAGGGAAGAAAATGGGAGCAGAAGAAACATGCTGTGAAGGGTGTCATGTTTGTTTTTCTTTCTTTTTGCCCTCCATCTCTATACTTTCTTTGTCCCAGCATCTTCCCTATCCTGTGCCCAGGCCCTAAAATAAAAAGGAAAGATTTGAAAGAAATCCGGTTGACCCTGAATGGGCTCTAATTCACGGTGATCTAATGTATAATAGAATGAAACATTACCTGTTCCTGTACCATCTTCATGATCATTGGTGTGTGAGTTCTTTACTGTGGTTGTTGTACAGAGTCTTGCAAAGTAGGGAGATCACCTATATTGGATAATATTCTGCTTACATCTATAAGGTTTTCACTGGCTAATTTTTGTACACTGTGGGAAGTGTGTGGGGCAGCATCTATCTCATCTCTGAATTCACCAAGGGGAAGGAAAATCACTCACCATCTAACCAAGGTCAATTTCTATGATGTAGGTGTGAAACAGGCCTCCACTCTTCAGCCTTCTTACCAATTCTGGCACCAGCATTTCCTCCCACAGTGCATTCTTTATCTCGGATGGGTTTGCTATTCATTGCAATGGCCACAAAGAGCTCACAGAGAATGCTCACAATTTTTTAGTTTATGGTATGTTTATTATTAGGTCAGTTCTGACTTATAATGACTCCATGTACAACAGAAGAAAACACGACCTGATCCTGTACCATTCTCCTAATTATGATTATGTTTGAACCCATCATTGGGACAATCCATCTTGTTGGGAACCTTCTTCCTTTTTGATGCCTTTCCACTTTACTAAGCATCATGTCCTCCTACAGGGCCTTCCTCTTTTTTTGCTGCGAGAATGATGTTCTCTCTGCTAATAATATATCCAGGATTAGAAACGTTAAGGATACAATTCTTCCAGTCAGAAGAACCTCCACTCAGTCATGCCTGCAGGCATGATCCTTGCCTTTCATCTGCAGGATCCTTGGCTTCTGTCCTGGTTCTGCAATGGTATAGTATTCTTTCTTTATTATTATTTAATAACTTTATTGGGGGCTCTTACATCTCTTATCACAATCAACACATTCATCCATTGTGTCAAGCACATTTGCACATATGCTGCCACGATCATTTTCAAAGCATTCTCTTCCCACTTGAGGCCCTGATATCAGCTCTCCATTACTTACCCCTCCCTCCCACACTCACCCTCCCTCATGAACTCTTGATAAATTACAGATTATTATTTTCATATCTTACATTGTCCTCCATTGCCCCTCAACCACTTTTCCATTGTTCATCCCCCTAGGAGGGGATTTTAGATTGATCCTTGTGGACGATTCCCCCTTTCTTCCACCACCCTCCCCTAATTCTCCCGTTATCTCTACTCTCATTGTTGGCCCTGAGGGGTTTATCAATCCTGGATTCCCTGTGTTGAGGGCTCTTATATGTAGCAGTGTGCATGTTCTGGTCTAATGCGATTTGTTAGGTAGAATTGAAGCGGGGAAGGAAGCACCAAAGAACTAGAGAAAAGTTGTGTGTTTTAACGGTGCTATACTGCACCCCGAATGGCACAATATCAAATCTCTATCATTATGAATCAAGAAACCTAGTTCTCTCAGTTAAGTTCTTGAAAGAATCCCCATCCACAAATTAGCCTGTTTAAGGCTTAGCTTAACTCACTCTATGGGACTGGACACTCACCAGTCTGCCTCATGCTATTGCTCTTATTTCTGTTGATGTCCTTCCTCTGCTGCTTTTCTGTGTCCACGATTTCTATCCCCGCATTCATGCAAATCAGTGTATAAAGATCTTGGGATTCAAAGAAGGTGTTCCACTTCTGGTGCTTCATTCTAGGCAGTGGCTAGAGACACGCTTCTGCTTTGGCTGAATGGCAAAATAATCCCCTTGTTTTATTTCTAAATACGTATAATCCCAATTAGTCCTGTTCACCATCACTCACAAGTTAATTATATGATCCTATTACCATCATTCACCTCCTTCTCTTACATAGACCCACCAGGGGGGGAAAAATACTTGGTTGGAATTTCCTAGACTATGATGTGAAGGTCCCTTTTAATAAGTCAGTGCACTCCAGAAGTAGATCACCAGGTCATTCTCCATAGTCCACCATCGTCTGGAAACTGCTGAAACCTGTCCGCCGTGAGTGACACTGTTGGTTTATGAAACAGTGGTGGCATATTTTCTGCCATCACAGGAAGACAAAAAAACCACCACAGCCCAACAAACTAGCGAACATGGGCAGAATTTTTAACATCAGTTGAACCTGAAGGTTGTTTCTTTTTTCCCCTTTCCTGGCTTGCTCTCTCTTTCTCCCTCTCCACCCCCGCCCC